>NC_055969.1:34025968-34078468 GCF_018492685.1 Alosa sapidissima
CCCAAAAAAGGCCAGAGTAAAACATTGTGATATTCCCTTTGCCCTTCAGCATGTACAGTACATGTTTGCCCCTTTTTGTGGTTTGTAGATCAGCTTTGCCACCCCAAAATACGAAGCTTTTTCATTGCAGTCTAGGCAAAATAGCCATACAAACTGGCAACTGGTGACCAGGCTTTCAAATGCATAGTTTACTGTGCTGTTAGGATATTTCCCAGGATACTGTCACAGCTAAGCTAGCTTCTGTAATCTTTTAACCAAAGTTAGGAGTCATATTGAATAAGGGTGTGCCGCACGGACAGTCACATAGGCTGTAAGTCACCATCACTGACTGTTAGGCTAATTGGGCTACCAATCTTGCAGTAGCAATAAACAATGGATCCAAGACATTTTCCTGTTCCTATATTCTGTTTATGTAGGCTAATGCATTTGTGAATGTAGCCTGCACAATGCAAAGAAATAAAAGATAAACTGGTGCATTTCCATACTCATAGAAATGAACATTGCGAGACACTTATCTCTTCTATGATCTCATCCCAGAAAGATTTTCTTTGACTTGTTTTTTTAACATTTATTTTATCTAATGACATAGCAAACATGCTGAATTGAATCCATATATCCTTGCACTTGCAAAACTATTTTTCAGCATTCACGTTCCTCTTAAAGTGACAGGCACTCAATTAGATTTACACACCAAATGTGATGTTATAGACAAGTGTAGCCTAATAATTTAAATATCAATATGATGTAATCAAATTACTAAATATGTTTAGCTATTAGTAATCATAAAATCCTATAAATAATTATCAATATAAATTTATAGTTTATATGAATTCCAAAATATGAAAAAGAAACCTATGACAACCATCACTTTCTGTGTGTGTGTGTGTGTGTGTGTGTGTGTGTGTGTGTGTGTGTGTGTGTGTGGAGGGTCATTCAAATTATATGATTGCCACTGATGAGAATGATCTCACAAATCACACAAACCAAATCAAATTTTAAAAAATCGCAATAATATTGAAATCGAGATTCTTCACTTGCTATTGTTATTGAAACAATAATGTTGGTATCGTGACAACAGGAGTTGTGGATGTGTCCCTACCAAAGCTGAGACCAAACCTACGCCCTTGGTGTGTGGGCATTGGGATCGATCTGCTGGCTACGATGTATGTGCAACCATGGCAGCTTTGGTTCCCTTTTGTAGGCGGACTTCAGAGGTCTCAGTCACATGATTGAATTTATTTATTTATTTACATGACGAATTTATTGCAAAAACGTCTCAGTCTCACGGTATAGCCATAGGCAAAACTGTATTGGACCAGTGTAACGTTGGTACTAAATCATCCATCGCAAAGAATGATTTTTGTAGCACGTGCAACAAATATGTGTAGGTACAGCCCTGCCCTGGATACATCTCTCAACGTGCGCTCTAAAACATTTGGTTTAAATGGAGATGTAGATCACGGGTGCGTTAATAAATCTACATTGCGGCGAGTTGACACAAATTATTCACTTTGACGAATTTATGTAGTTTCAGTCCTAGTTCCTTTACTTTGAGCCATGCTCTTCCTTACTTCAAACACCTTTGAAAATAGAGGATTGAAGTAGCCTATATGGGAGTTTGACTCAGATGCTTTTTGAGACTAAATGTCCCAGCCCGGTGTTTAGGATGCATCATCAGGTTATCTTTCAGGTAGCCTATATTTTCCATTAGAAAACCATCACATAGCGAACGTGTTGTGGCTAACTCACTTAGCTCAGGGATTAAAGTGAAAAAAAAATTTGTTTGACTGAACTTTTTTCAGGCCATAAGTCATACATTGTTCATATCTATCTATAGAGATAGCACCCCTTTTGCGGTCGCGACCTATTGATTTTTAATGTACAAAAAGATGCAAACAGCAAAGGGAGTAGGCCTATTCACCTTATTCACACGGCGGCCATTGTTTAAACCAAAACTACAGGGGCTACAGCAGGGGTCTCAAACTCAAATGAGCTGGGGGCCAATTCTGCCAACGTCATCTGATTGGAGGGCCGGCTATTTCTGAAAATGCAATGTTCTTTTTTTCAAATACCATACAAAACTGCAAACAGAAAGTGCAAGTGTTTTTATCTAGTTTTAGACACCTGTGCTAGCAACCTTAGCTTATAAATAAAATAAATATGAATACAAATTATAAAACAAATGAAAAGCATAAAAACAGGTATGTGTGTGTTTCACACCAAATAAAAATATTTTCTTCTCATAACTTTTTTAAACCTGGCAAACTATAGGCGTCAGGGTTAAGAAAGCAACACCATTGGATTTTTATAGCAAAATTTCAAAAGGCCATGGCTTGAAAGTGGTCAGAGATATACTGTAAATGTAAAAATCTTTGAGAAAACAAAAGTTTATGAAGGGGGTAAATTTACCCATCTAATTTGCCACTGGATGGCAAGCCCCTCAAATTATGCACCTTTCAGTAAATACTGGATGAACATATTTGAGCAGGTTTACTTTCCTTTTTTTCATATTACCCACATAACAAATTAACAGGAAAACACCTAAGATGTATACCAACACCTAAGATGTATATGGTTTTTAAACCACAAGGCCTACAATAAAGTATTCTGGTCAAATCAGTTCCTATCGCGGGTAATCTGAGTACCCAGAAGTTCGCATCATATTGTGGGTGACTTTGTAGTTTAGAGCCCTATTTCTACTAGCCCTGCTGTCTGTACCACGTCCATTACGGACACTATCATCACGATTACCACTGCAACCTCCAAGCTATGTTGGGCAGAGGGTCGAAATAAGCATGGTATGCTTAGCGGACACCGTCGTACACGCAGACGCACCTCCATTCAATAGACGATCGATCATAATCTCCAAAAGGATATTCTCCTTCAGATTTAGAATAGGTGAATAGCATAGCCTACCTAAGACTTCATCACACGTAAACGTTTTTCAACATTTGGTGTAGGCCTATTTCTGCTTCAATTTATGCAACACTATGGCCTGCATCGCTTCCGCGTCATTACAAATGCACGTCTTTGTGTTTCTCGCGTGTAATAGGCTACAAGTATTTCCTGAAAACTTTGCGCAGCGATTTTGGGTTTGAATGAAGCTCTGGATGTCTAGCACATAGTGGAGCAGAGTAGGCTACAAATGAGATTTGTCACCGTACTTCGAACTATCGTCTATTTTAATCAGTATCGTTGTTTGTCGCAATTAAAAATAGTCTCAAGGGCTGGATTACATTATTATTTTGACATACGTCGCGGGCCGGGTGTTTGAGACCCCTGGGCTACAGGGTACACTTACTATATAATTAATGCCACCTACAGATGAATGCATAGAACCTAACAATCCTATGGTTTGTGTACCCTGTGGCCTCGTTTTAGCCGCCAATGGCCAACATGTGAATAAGGTGAATTGAGAGTGTTTTTGATTGAGATTGAGTTTTCCTGATGAACAAAACAATATTTCAGTACCATCCCTGACCATTGCTGACAAGCCATTGCTGTTCTTTTCTACTGCAGCAATATTGTAGAAGGGCTTTAACTTACACTCTTATTTAATTACTTCAGGCCAAAAGTGTTTAAAGGAGAGATTTTTTTCTTTTCTTGTTAATATGCAATTCAACACCAAGGAAAATATATAAAATCAAGTTTGCAAGACTTCCCATTTCCTCATCAAAGTAACGAATCAGAACATTCGACATATTGTTCATATTTCCATTTGTTGCCTCATCCGCATTTAATGAAAACGTGGTAATTTTGAGTTTTACAGACAACTCAGATTTCCAATGAGCAGCAATACTGTGTGTGCTCATGCAGGATGTCTGCGTATTTGATAACGACAATCTGGAGAGGGCGCTTTTGTCTTCAGCATCAGATTGTATAAGGTTGACAAGAGGTTGCGATATGGTGAGGGACAGGTCGTGTTGCGCTATGAAAGAACATGCGTAGCTGTTATATCTCAACTTTACTTATGAATTAAGGAGATATTGCAGAATTTAATCTTAATAATATGGACCACACATATACACGTCTGTTGCTTACTGAGCACGAATTTAATGAACTCCCCTTCATCCGCTCTACCCATAATACCCCTGAACATTCTGATAGGGTGTGTTACACATGGACATGACATCCCCCCTTTTCTTAGAATTAAACTCAGTTACAGAAAATAAAACTCAAGATCACAATTCACATTTCCGGAATTCTTAAATCATATACTTTCTGGGCAGTCAGATCTGTAACATAACATCTTCACAAATGAACATGTGCTTAGGTTATCAACATCACTTCAATGCTTAGTGAACATAGTATTGCTCTCATTTAAGAAATCTTCCATATCATGAACTGCAATATTTTCTTCTATTGCTAGAAATCAAACACATTCTGTATCTTACATACAGGTTATACATCAAGAACAATGTGAAAACTCTTTTTTTTTTAAATCATTTGAGAATAAAATCAGACAACCCCTTGGGTATTTGTTTGACTCTTTGCGGCCTGGATGACGTGTGTGTTTGTATCTGAGTGTCTATGTCCTTTTTGGTTTGTGGGCTCTGTGTGTCTGTGTCAGTGGTGTGTGTGTGTTCCTCTAACGCCTCGCTGGTTCCGGCATCATCCTCGACTTCCTGTATTTCCCCCTTTTCTTGGAATGTCCCTTGTTTAAGTCCATTCCCTTCGTACTTCTTGACAAAAGTGGTATTTCTTGCATACCTCGCTCCAGTTGGCGATTCCACAACCACCTTGTTTCCTGTCTTGCTAATGATTTTGTGTGGTGTTGCATTGAATGTGGTGGAGAATTTGTCAGTCTTGTCTTGTCTCAGGAGCACTGTGTCGCCAACACTGACCTCGGATAGCTGTGCACCTCTGTGAGTGTCTGCATACAGCTTGCGCTTTGTCTTTTGCTCTGTGTCCCGATCACATACTTCCTGATCAGTATGCACTTCAATCAGTTCAGGCAGCTTTCCTCTTACTTTCCGATTGAAAAGCAGTTCTCAGGCTTTTACCTGTTGTTGGATGGATGATGCTCCTATAGACTGTCACATACTTTCTCAGTTCTTTCTTCCAGTCCAATCCATCTGATTGCGCAATCCTGATCCTTTTCATGAGTGACGCGTTCTGACGCTCAACCTCTCCATTGGCCTGAGCATATCTTGGAGTGGTTTTCAAGTGTGTTATGCCATTTTCTTCACAGAACAGTCTGAATTGTTCGGATCTGAACTGTGGGCCATTGTCTGACTTACACGTGACTGGCAATCCGTGTCTGCTGAAGATTGACTCCAGACTGTCGATAACTTTCTCTGCTGTGGTGGTGGTCATAACATCATATTCATAATATCGACTAAAGTAATCTACTACCACCAGAATCGAGTGATTGGACGGGAGAGGTCCCAGTAGGTCAACTGCGACGACCCGCCAGGGTCCATCAGGTAGCGGTGTGGGCCTCAGTGGTTCAGGTGGGGTCTAGCAACTATTTGGCATCCTGTCTTGTTTTCAGTTTCCTGACTCCACTAAACACTTCGGGGAACTACTGCTGGAGTGCTTGTTTAATGTCTGTAATAGCAGCAATGTTGGCACCTATTCTTAAAACCCCCAGTTTCATTGCTGTCTCCTTTCCCAGCAGCGGTTCACCACTTCCCCTGATTACGATGAACTCTGCTTGTTCTTTCTTTTTTCCTATGGACACCTCACACATGAATGCCCCCTTGACTGCTAATGGCTGATTAGAAGAATATGAGTAGAGTTTCCTCTCTGTTTTAGGAACATAGGAGAGGCACTTAATGTTTTCTGTTTTCATTTTTTCCCATAACATTACTTGTTGCCCCAGAGTCAATCAGCATTTTAATATTCACTCCCCCGACACAAAAGTTAAGTCTCTCTTTCATATGGTTGTTTTCAATGGCAAATGCAAAGTCCTCACGAACATCGACATTGTTCACATTTAGTCTCGGTTTCCCGCTCTTAGTGCGGCATACTTTTACAAAGTGATCTTTCCCCTGGCACTTGTGGCACGTTTGCCCTCGTGCAGGGCATTTTGGATCACGGCCAATATGATCAGTATTCCCACATCTGTAGCATTTTCCATCATTTGTATTGTCTGTTCGGTTTACCTTTTGCGTTTCCATATCCATGCTTTCCCTTTTTTTCTTTTAGTGCAATCCGGTTAACAGTGTCCATGGAATGTTTAGCTGACGCACCCGCCATGTCCGCCATTTGTTCGTCGATGCACTCACACCTGGCAGCTATTTCCAGTGTAGATGCTAGCGTCAATCCTCGACCCTCTTCTAAATGTTTCCTTCTCACATGGTCCGACGTTCCTTTGCTGAATATTGCATCCCTTATTTGATTGTCAGAATCACCCCTGTAACCACAGTTTCTCACAGCTTGTCTAAGGCGTGTAGCAAATTGCTGCACTTTCTTACCTGGCTTCTGGTGCAGTTTTTGAAATGTGTGCCTTGCTAGCGCTGTGTTGACTTTAGGTACGAAGTATGCGTTCAAAGCATCCACCGCCGTGCCATATTGGGTTGCCTCACCCGTGTCCGGTAGAGTCGAAAAAATGTCCTGTACGTCTGGTCCAGCAAGATGGAGAAGCAGTGCACGTCTCCTTTGCTTCGTAGCATTAGGTGAATCCTCGGTTATAATGAGACCCTTGCTATCCGCATACAGTTCGAACGACGTTAGCCATCGCTTCCATCTGGAGCCTAGCGTGGCTGGCTCAGTGTAGCATGCAAAATGCTGAATCCCGGACCACACATAGACACGTCTGTTGCTTACTGAGCATGAATTTAATGAACTCCCCCTCATCCGCTCTACCCATAATACCCCTGAACATTCTAATAGGGTGTGTTACACATGGACATGACAGTAGCCTACTTTCTGAGCGCAAAAACGGTCAGCCATAGATAAACGTAGTTTGTAGTTCACCCCGTTTCCAACAGCCGCCCATCTCTATTTATTTTTTAACTTATGACACCTGTGCCTTCCTTTAGCAACAACGCATCCATGACAGCTAGTGGCCTTGCCAAATAGACGCACACAAATCATGACGCTAATATGCGAGGTTCTGGTTTGCCTACTGGTCATGGTTTTGTGCTATAGGCTAAATTAATAATATTTTATAGCAAAGTTTAAAGTTGACTATTTTAATTGCAAGGTTATTTTTTGTCAACACTCACAACCTACTGTCGTTAAATGTGAAGGCCCAAGCAAAATAGGCTACAAGGCTGTCTGTGAGTCACAAACACGACTGACCCCCTTACTCAACAGTTCGCGATGATGAGCAGTTAACACGCTCAGTCAAAACCTTCCGCAAAACCTACCGCAAATTGTGAAAAACATTGTTGTACATGTCATAACAGACGGGATAATAAATTGCATAAGGTTTATATTGCGTCGCTTTACACATATTATTAGTTGCATTGATTAAAAACTGTAACAATAATAGGTTACATCGGGTGGCATAGCAGGCTATCTGTTCAAGTCATAGCGACACCCAAAATGAATGACCTGACAAGAGTTTGCAAGAAATTGTCTACATTGATGCACGGAAAGAACACAGCCTACGCCTCTTCTCCGAATTCGCACATAAAGCTCACAATGTATCATATCCAAAAAAGTTAAACGGATTGGCCAACCTCATCAGCTGTCTCGATTGTGTCACTATAATCCAACTTTTAGACCGTTAGTCCTCCAGACGTGTTCTTTTTTTAAGCAAACGTCCCAGGCCAATGAGACAAGTGTGTAGCTACAACATAAACAAAGCAAAACTCATGACTGACATATCTTCTTGAGCGGTCACTGATTGAGACACTATTAGGTCTTTAAACATTTACCATCACACACATTAATTCATCGGACCTAATATTTGTAGTTGCCTTAAAAAAAGGAAAAGAAAAGGTGATAGTCCCCCCCTCCTATTTTTTTCTCATCAGATCTGCATCGATCTCAAATATGGCATTTCTAAAATCAAATTGACGGAAATCCGTCGTACGACGGAGAACTTTAATTATTGAACTTAGCTCCTGTTAGTAGCCTAGGTTATGGTTATAAGCAAATGAGATGACAGTCGAAAGATGCAATTAGTGCTGTTATCAATGTTCTTGGTAGCCTATAACCGCATTTATGGTTTTCTACAAATACATCAATAATCAAATTGGCCTCTATCACTCAACCAATGCTAACGGTAACATTATTTTACCTACTCTAGGCTATTGATATAACTTAAGATTAACGTAGCCTACCTGCAGTAAAAACCAAGCATGTCCGATAAACATTCGCAGATTTATTTCGGTTTCAAGAAGAAATGGGAATTACATGTCATGCAGAAATCATCCTACCCTTATTAGACGTTCTCAGCGGTAAACTACAGTCTTGTCCTTGTAGGAAGCGTAGTGTCTTTCCAACCCACTTTAGATTAACTTCCAACAAAATTACGTCTCACTGCAACGATGCGTCATCTGGTGGACAAACGACTACGTGACGCCAATACTGGAAATGCAGCCAAATTAATATTATGATGAATATTTGGTTTTCCTTTAATCTGAATTTGTAATTATGTATCGGCCGTTGTAATTGCCGATACTGATGGTATGTGCGTACCTGTGTGTGTGTGTGTGCGTGTGTATATGTGTGCACCACCATCTACAGGCCAATGAGTGTACAGTCACTAAATGTACACATAACTTAATTTTTTTAGACCCCCCCATGGATGAAATTCTACGAAACTTGGCATACTCCCAGAGAATGTCAGGTTAATCATACACATAAAATTTGGTGCAGTTCTGAACATCTTAACTGAAGAGAGGGGCGATTAAAGCAGAATGATATTGCATTTTCATTTTTTACCAGGGGGGTGCAAATCACAAATGAATGATTATGGGCTAGGTTGATGTGCGCCCTTGAGACCAACATACCATACAAATTTCTTCATCCTCGGTGCCACGGTTCAGGTAGTTATTTAGGAAAAACTGAATTTTTTGGGTTTCGGGGGCCCAGCGCGGTGGGGGAGTGGCCCCCGGGGACCAAACGAAATTTTTCCATAAAAGTCTAGTGGGGCTACATACCCACCAAATTTCATGCGCCCCGGTGGTTCGGTGTCCCGGGTATCGTTGACCAAAAATTCAGGAAGTAGATGACGGGGAAAAAAAAAATAAAAAACTTTGACAATCCCTATATGGCCGCTTCGCTAGCGGCGGTCATAAATAGGTGGTCACATTTTACAAAAATACTAATTATTGATTGGGTGCTGCTGGAGAATGTGGGCCCCATGTGATAAAATACTTTTGGGCCTGCATGCTCCCCGTGACGAATTTTAAAAAAAAATAACCCCTTAAATGATGACTTCTGGGGAATTTTGTGGAAACTAATTGATAAACTGACTTAGTATTATAATATATTGATAGCATATTACAATACAGCCTATAAAAACCTACACAGGTTGTTATATTCAACTAATTTTAAGCAAGTCTATTGGGACTTTGATCTCATCACATAGCCTACTACATCAAGGGAGTAAGCCTATAGCTCCTGAGCAAGCTTTGAATAATGTAAAGGTCACACCTGTTAAACTAACCTTAACATGACATTTACTGAGGGTAGAAAATGTTAAATCTTATAGCCTAAACCTTATCTTATAGCCTAAACAAAGCAACACTGTCAGACCTATGTTTAACCTCTATTCTGTAGTCAAGGCAGGGGTAGCTCATTGCAAATAACCCCTTATAACATGTGTTTGAATGAAAAGGCCTTCTGCCTTTATGGGGACTTTTAATTTGAAAAGGGGTTATTGTGATACTGTATGTAGGCCTAGTTTAGTCTCTTACAGCCTGTGTCATTGAAAACACGATGGCACAAATGATTACTTTTTTGGATGACAATGACAGCTGGTAGCGTAGACATACTCATAGCTTCAATGACGCATATTTATGAGTCATTACCAGTGCAACACTCACCCCCACCATCACTGGATATTGCACCCCTCCCCCACATGGCTACCACGAAGGCAGGCGGGCCTGACAGACTGTGTCCAAGGCTGCTCAAGGCCTGTGCTGCTGAACTGGGGGAGCCACTGAAGCACATCTTCAACTGGAGTCTACGTCTCGGACAAGTTCCAACACTGTGGAAGACATCATGTCTCACCCCCGTTCCCAAGAAACCACACCCCAGCGAGCTTAATGACTTCAGGCCTGTCGCTCTAACATCACATGTGATGAAAACAATGGAGCGGCTGGTCTTAGGTATGCTCAGACCCCAGGTACGCCATGCACTAGACCCGTTACAGTTTGCATACCAGGAGAAAGTGGGCGTGGATGATGCCATCACTTATCTTCTACACAGGACACATTCTCACCTAGACAAGGGGAAAAGTGCTGTGAGAATCATGTTCTTTGATTTCTCAAGTGCTTTTAACACCATCCAACCCCTCAGACTGGGAGACAAGCTCTTGCAGATGGGTGTGGACACTCACCTGGTAACATGGATTACAGATTACCTGACCGAGCGACCACAGTTCGTCAGACTGAAGAACTGCCTCTCTGACACTGTGATCAGCAGCACCGGAGCGCCACAGGGAACTGTGCTCTCTCCAGTCCTTTTCACCCTGTACACATCTGACTTCTGCTACAACACCGAGTCATGCCACATGCAGAAGTTTTCCGATGATACTGCAATTGTGGGGTGTATCAGGGACGAGCAAGAGGAGGAGTACAGGAGCCTGGTGGAGGACTTTGTGCAGTGGTGCAAACTCAATCACCTTCAACTAAACACTTCAAAGACCAAGGAGATGGTGGTGGATTTCCAAAGGTCTAAGCCTACTCTGCTACCAGTCTCCATTGATGGGGTCAATGTGGAGGTGGTAAGCACCTACAAGTATCTGGTTCTCCACCTGGACAATAAACTGGACTGGTCAGCCAACACTGATGCACTCTACAAGAAAGGACAGAGCAGGCTGTACTTCCTGAGGAGGCTGCGGTCCTTCAATGTGTGCAGCAAGCTCCTCAGGATGTTCTATCAGTCTGTTGTGGCCAGCGCCCTCTTCTATGCAGTGGTATGCTGGGGAGGAAGCACAAAGAAGAAGGATGCTGGGCGACTTGACAGGCTGGTAAGGAAGGCTGGCTCTGTAGTGGGAGCTGAACTGGAGTGCATCACTTCAATTTCTGACAAAAGGACCCTAAACAAACTGATCAACATCTTGGACAATGAATGTCATCCGCTCTACAGCACTATCAAAAACCAAAAGAGCTTGATCAGCTGGAGACTTCGCTCACTGCCATGCACAACTGAAAGGCTGAGGAAGTCATTTGTTCCTAGGGCCATTGAACTGTTCAATGCCTCACTAAAGGGAAGAGGAGAGATAGACTTCTCTGCTTAGTCTGTCTGCCTCTCCACCCTCTCCATGTCCATGTTTTTTGAGTACTGACTGCCCACTACTGCTTACTACTGTTTTACTACTGTACACAGCCTAATGTTTTCACTACTGTTTTACTGCTACACTGTTTTTCATGCTATATTAGCACACATGATCAATGGCTGCGGTCAGGCTTCTGATACATTACTGAATGAATGAATGGCTATAACCCTATTACCTCAACCTGTTCTTGCACTGAAATAGTTTTTTATTTTATCTTGTCTACATTACACTTTACTCTCCTATTTGTCTATATTATTTATGCTGGTCTCTAGACCTTACTCTTGCACTGTTGCACTGTTGGACTAATGTTGGACTACTTTTTGCACCTTCACCATGACACTCTCTTGAGCACCTTGCCAGGCACACATAACTAAGGACTATGGTTGGACTACTGTTTGCACCTTCACCACGACACTCACTCCCTTTAGCACCTCACCAGTCCTGGCCCTGTCACTACAAGCGTCTTATGCTTGATCACCCTCAAGCACATTGGACTTTCTTAATTTAACTTATATAGTGTATTTAGTATTTAGTTTTGTTAGTTTTCTTATCTGTCTTATCTTCTACTGTCTTTATTGTACAGTGGAGTTTAGTTATATGTTTATACTTATGTTTACCATTTCTGCTGTAAGTGCATGTTGTGTGTTATGTCTGTATGCTACTGAGACCCTTGAATTTCCCCTTGAGGATCAATAGTATCTATCTATCTATCTATCTCTATCTAGAGACAGTAGCCCTACGTGGCCGATGAGCCACTGAGCCAGGCAGTCGACTCTTCCACCTCTGACTACGTCTGCACATTCTTGTTTGCTGGCTAGTAGACTCATTATGTGACCTGATGGCATTCGCTCCAGCATTCAATCCAGGCGACATTTATTGTCTTTTTACAGACGTGGCAATAAGCCTCTTGGCTGTTGCCAACTAGCCTAAGCCAGTCTTTGAATCTCGAGTCCTCTAACCAAATGTCCGAAAAATTACACTTTCCCATGACTTCGTCAATAGTAGTGAACTTTTGGCAACAAGTTTGGCAGCAAGCCAGCCGTATATCCAGTTTGAGGGGGAGCTAAAAGTTTTTACCGCGAACGCACACTGACATATCGCTCAGGTCCTACTCGCAGATATAATTAATATAAATTCACGCAAATTTTAGGAGATAGGCCTGCACTTAACACAAATTGAAAAGCTCATAGTTAGTGGTTCGAAAATGTAATACCTCATCAGATGACGTTTATTACTTTTTAATACTTTTAAAGGCCTTAAATTTGGCTAATTTCATTTACTACCTTTTAATACCTTTTACAATCCTGCGGACACCCTGCTATGAGATGCATGTAGTTAGCTTCAGTTCAGTTTGCCTATGCGTTCAAATAATAGGCGAGTGCAGAATGCATGTAGACTATGCTCTGCTAGTTACGCACAAGTTTTAGTAAAGCAAGTACAGTAGGCCTACTAGTGGAACTGTGCAGGCAAATTCCTTCAGATGCGTTGACTGTCAAAATACCTAGCTGCTGGCTCTTAAAGGGAATGACAGATGTCATTCTCATTGGTTTAAAGGATGTTACGCCCCAAAGCACACCCATGTCTGATTAAGAACCCTTTTGAACAATGCGCCCAGCGTTTGATCACAAAGTCCCACCATTAAATTAGCGAATGTGGACTGGACACGTGTGTGTGTGGTGTGTGTGTGTGTGTGTGTGTGAACTGGTCACACCTTACAGTAAATGTCTTTAAACTTTGCGTCTCTGACCAGATGTTTCAGATAGCCAAGATAGGGCCCTAACAGGTTAAAGTGAAGTCCTATAGGGCCCAATCATCACAGGATTGTAGTGGGTGAGAGGGGACATAGAGATCGATCATGCAATAGGATAGTGAGGTGCAAATCTAGTAGGTGCCCCCTGACAAAAACAAAACAGTCACTAAAACCATTATCTTTCTTATCTACTGTGCAAAGTTTTATTTATGTGGCCAAATACAGCCTACTTCTATCGTTGGTCTAAGGTTTAGGCAGGTTTTGAACTAAAAGTTAACTGTTTTGAACAGAGTATCTCAACACCTGCCAAATTTGCTGTAGTACAGAGTTTTGATGGTGGTGAACATTGACCTTGAGAGATGTTCATGATTGAAACCAATGGAGAATGATACACAGTTCAGCTCACATACAGTCCAGTCATTTGGCAATTAGTATTCCTGGCTACAATTCCACCAGTGTAGACAAAAGAACTACTCTAAACAACTCAGACAAAATGTTATTGAAAAGCATAATCAGTCAGTGGATAAATACAAAAAAATGATCAGATAATGGAGTTCAGTGAAATCCACCATTAAGGAATGAAATCCACAATTAAGGAATGTAAGGAATGCAGTATATGGCAAATGTGTAAATCGTAAATCTGCCTAGAGCAGGCTGGCACCACAAACAGAGTGATAGTTCAAGAAGAATATTGGTGGTGGTGGGGGGGGGGGGGGGGCAGCATAGGCACCTGTCATGGATGGATTATGAACTTTCGGGTCCCTGGGCCCAGATGTATTAAGGGTGCCACACTAATTGTCGTTTATGTAGGAGAGAGGGGTTTGGGGGTCCTCCCCCAGAACATTTTTAATTTGTTTGATGTGATTTCCTGTATTCTGGTGCATTTTGGGGATGGCCAGTACTTGAATTCAATCAGATTCATAGCCTACATCCTGATTTTTTGATATTGAGGCAATGATTTCATGGAAAGACTTGGGCTTCAGGGTCCCCTGACCCCTGGGCCCGGTAGGCCCGTGCAGAAATCCATCCCTGGCACCTGTGACAACTCTGAAGGAGTTAAAAGCTTCAACAGCTAAGAAAAAACTCTGCATACAACAACTATTGCACAAGTTCTTCACCAGGCAAACCTGTATGGGTGAGTGGCAAAGCTCTTATTAAATCTCGACAAAAGCTCACCCAAAGACATGTGGGAGACTCCAAGGTCATGTGGAAGAAGGTTCTTCGATCCTTCTAAAGTATTTCTTGAAGAGCTAGGTGAACTGTTGTCAGCCATTTGCATAGAGTTTGACTTTCTTATTATATCATATATATGAGGGGCAGCCGTGGCCTACTGGTTAGGGCTTCGGACTTGTACCCCGACCAGTAGGTAGGCACGGCTGAAGTGCCCTTGAGCAGGGCACCTAACCCCTCACTGCTCCCCAAGCGCCACTGTTGTTGCAGGCAGCTCACTGCACCGGGATTAGTGTGTGCTTCACCTCACTGTGTGTTCACTGTGTTTCACTAATTCATGGATTGGGATAAATGCAGAGACCAAATTTCCCTCACGGGATCAAAAGAGTATATATACTTATACTTACTTACTTATCAGGGGATCTAAACTTGCAGGTGGATAATCCTGAAAGCAATTATGCCAAGGAATTAATTGCATTACTTGATACCCTCAACCTTGTCATCACAAAGGGTCTCAATGTCTCTACAACTGTTAAAGACTTGGCCTTATCCGATCAATTCTGCGTATAATGTTGAATTAAATGTGTCTTGATGACATCACATTTTCTGCAAGACTGTATCAGATTCGTGGGCATGTTCTATATTTAGATTTCCTGACAGGTAAACTCAGATTGTTAATCGAGACCATGCAATAGCTTACATAATCAACAGAGATACAGTTGTCTCATTGTGTGTGTGTGTGTGTGTGTGTGTTTATCTGTCTATCTGTCTGTGTGTGTGTGTGTGTGTGTGTTTATCTGTCTGTCTGTGTGTGTGTGTGTGTGTGTGTTTATCTGTCTGTCTGTGTGTGTGTGTGTGTGTGTGTGTGTATGTGTGTGTGTGTTTCTGTCTGTCTGTGTGTGTGTGTGTGTGTGTGTGTTTATCTGTCTGTCTGTGTGTGTTTGTGTGAGTTTATGTCTGTGTGTGTGTGTGTGTGTGTGTGTGTGTGTGTGTGTGTTTGTTTCTGTCTGTCTGTGTGTGTTTGTGTGTGTTTATGTCTATGTGTGTGTGTGTGTGTGTGTGTTTGTTTCTGTCTGTCTGTGTGTGTGTGTGTGTGTTTGCCTGTACATCCTAACATGACTGAATGAGGTATGAAGCCTGCATGATTGAAATGACTTGGATGTGTAAAGTGGGAGAAATGTCTGTCAAATAAGAGGGTATGAAAATCTGAAAAAAATTCATTGCATTACTTGATACCCTCAACCTTGTTATCACAAAGGGTCTCAATGTCTCTACAACTGTTAAAGACTTGGCCTTATCCGATCAATTCTGCGTATAATGTTGAATTAAATGTGTCTTGATGACATCACATTTTCTGCAAGACTGTATCAGATTCGTGGGCATGTTCTATATTTAGATTTCCTGACGGGTAAACTCAGATTGTTAATCGAGACCATGCAATAGCTTACATAATCAACAGAGATACAGTTGTCTCATTGTGTGTGTGTGTGTGTGTTTATCTGTCTATCTGTCTGTGTGTGTGTGTGTGTGTGTGTGTGTGTGTGTGTTTATCTGTCTGTCTCTGTGTGTGTGTGTGTGTGTGTGTGTTTATCTGTCTGTCTGTGTGTGTTTGTGTGTGTTTATGTCTGTGTGTGTGTGTGTGTGTGTGTGTTTGTTTGTTTCTGTCTGTCTGTGTGTGTGTGTGTGTGTTTGCCTGTACATCCTAACATGACTGAATGAGGTATGAAGCCTGCATGATTGAAATGACTTGGATGTGTAAAGTGGGAGAAATGTCTGTCAAATAAGAGGGTATGAAAATCTAAATCTACCGAATGTATAGACAAGAGAAACAAATGGGTAATGAACATTAGCAATACTCAGTAGTAGCTCTCTGTACACGTTCAAAGTCTACAATGCAGGGTTGTGCAAAATTCCAGAATTGAATTGAAACTGGCTCTTAACTTTCACTTGCATTTCAATTGAGGTAGCAAACAGGAAGCAGAATTGCATTTTGAATTTTGCACAATCCTGCTACAATACTTCAGTTAGTCTGTAGAAACCCTCTCCACACTACCAGAAGAAGTGTAATTAATGATATTTTGAGCATTGTCAGTGGTATAAAATAGTAATGTGCTCCCAGCCCCCTTAGCATTCACTGTAAGCCCATTCAGTGATAATGCAAACTACATGTACCGCATAGCGGTACAAAATATGACCGCCGCTCAGTTCTGTACATCTCTTCCGGGAAAATAAATCACACTTCAATTTGTCTCCATATTTTACTCCATCCCCCACTCTTGAAACTTTTGTGTATGCTTGTTTGGCATGCCTGAGTGTGTGTGTGCGGCTGCACAGAGAGTAGCCTACTGGTGCTGAAAAGGTGAATAGATTGTAGAATAGCCAAAGAAGATGTAGCATTGTTATAAAACCTTTAAAATCTCTAAACAATCACAAGTAGGGCAGTTCATCACAGTTCATCCATTGCAACTGGATTGATGAAAGGTCACTTACACCTGTAGGCTACATTGTATTTGGGAAAAGCAAAAGGTATCAGCATAATGTTATTTATTTATTTATAAACAAAAACATCTCTGTCAGTTCCATGCCGTTTTCAACAGCTATCAAAAACAAAGGTCATTTTTGGATGGATGGATTTTTTGTGAATGTTTCTTCTTCTACATAAGATTTTAGTCATCTTTAGTTCATGTAATACTTTATTGTCAATGCACAAATTAAGTAACAGTAGTCTGAAACGTTATTGTTAATGCACAAATTAAGTAACAGTAGTCTGAAACGAAATGCTGTTTTACATCTAACCAGTGGTGCAAATAACTGACATGTCCAAATGGGCCTTGATGAAATGCGTCGCTAGACTGTTCATACACATTTTAACGGGCCATAGTTGAAGAGCTGTTGTCCGTTATTGTTCGTATAGGCTGATTCATGTTCCCTTGCATTGTGTAATTGAGGTCCATGGCTAGTCTGGCTTTCACCAGACCAAGCTCAATCTTTTAAGAAATCAAAAAATAAATAGCGGGCAGATCAGGCTGGGTTCACCCAGCCTAGTCCATAGGCACTCGATATTGTTTAATTTTCCGATTGAGATATCCACGCTCTGGCTATTCTAAATGCAAAAATGCATCAGGGAGTTATGACAAAACTGTAACTAACAAACTAGATCCTAATAGAAAGCTGTTAGCTTCCCTAAGCTACAGGTAGGCTTATAAGGTAGGCCTATTTACAACATAAATTGTCAATAGGCTATGCTGGCGACACAAATAAAATCTCCTTTGGAAACCAATGGCTTACGACTTACAGTATCAAGCGGACTTAAACTGCCATATCGTGGCGAAAAGTTGTAATAAAATTCACGCAGCTCCATGAGTCAAGGAAAGCGCGAATGAAGTAGCCACTTCTAAATGGGACCCACTACACAGTAGCTTAAGGTGTGTTGCTAAAGCAGCCATAATGAAATTAAGGTGTCATTTTTTGGATACTTCACACACACATGCTTTTTAATTTCACAGACTACAACTACCAAGCTGGAATCAAAGCACATTGATTGCCCTCTCACACCCTGCACACACTTAAAACAAAATAAACAGGCGTCTCAGTCTCACGCATGTATAGGCAAAACTGTATCAGACCGGTGTAACGTTGGTAAATCTTCCATTGCACAGAATGATTTTTGTACGTGCAACAAATGACAGTCGAAAGATACAATTACAGTGCTGCTATCAATTTGCTTGGTATAACCGCATTTATAGTTTTCTACAAATGCAATCAATCAAATTGGCCTCCATCACTTAACCAACGCTAACGGTAACATTACCTAGGTCCTTATTGATATTATAAGATTAACGTACCTGCAGTAAAAACCAAGCATGTCCGATAAACATCCTCAGATTGATTTCGGCTTCAAGAAGAAATGGGAATTACATTTCATGTGAACATCGTCCTATCCTTATTAGATGTTCTCTGCGGTAAACTACAGTCCTTGTAGGAAGCATCCATTGTTTTTCCAACCCACTTTTAACTTCCAACAAAATTATGTCTCACTGCAACGATGCGCCATCTAGTGGACAAACAACTACTTCGCCAATACTGGAAATGCAGCCATGATGATGATGATGAATATTTATTTTGGCTTTCTTTTAATCCTACTGAATTTGTAATTATGTATCGGCAGTTCTAATACCGATAGTATGTGGGTGCCTGTGTGTGTGTGCATGTGTATATGTGTGCACCGCCATCTACAGGCCAATGAGTGTACAGTCACTAAATGTTTTTTTAGACCCCCCCCCCATGGATGAAATTCTACGAAACTTGGCATACCCCCCAGAGAATGCCAGGTCAATCATACACATAAAATTTGGTGCAGTTCTGAACATCTTAACTGAAGATAGGGGCGATTAAAGCAGAATAATATTGCATTTTCATTTTTTACCGTGGGGGTGCAAATCACAAATGAGTGATTATGGGCCAGGTTGATGTGGGCCCTTAAGACCAACATACCATAAAAGATTCTTCATCCTCAGTGCCACGGTTCAGGTAGTTATTTAGGAAAAACTGCTTTTTTTGCGGTTCGGGGGGCCCAGCACGGGGGGGGGGGGGGGGGTGGGGGGAGTGGCCCCCGGGGACGAAACAGAATTTTTCCGTAAAAGTCTAGTGGGGCTACATACCCACCAAATTTCATGTGCACCGGTGTTTCGGTGTCCCGGGTATCGTTGACCAAAAATTCAGGAAGTAGATGACGGGGAAAAAAAAAAACTTTGACAATCCTAGCGGCGGTCATAATAATTGCTTGTTAGCCTACTTGAATATGGAGATCATATGCTCCATGCCTACCTCTGATCAGTCAGAGAGATAACCAATGAGGCCTAGGCTACATCACTTTCAGTGCTCCATGACAATGCAAAGATTTTGTATTCAATTAGGTGTGCCGACCGATTTGAGGGCCGCTTAGGCCAAATATGCCAGGGCCGATTTTTGGTCCCAGTCCGCCCCTGTGCCTATTACACTGCAACCAATAGGCGCAAGATAAGCAACGATCTAAATGGGGCAATAACAGTGCAGCAGTGCGAGAATAAAGTCTAGAGACCAGCATCAAATAAATATGGACATATAAGAAATTAATGTACATGACCAGTTGATAGTCATAATGTGTGTTTAAAAGGGGAAGTAAAGGCTACATGTGTGCTATAATGTAGAAGAACTAGGGTGACCACAAACCAGACTCAGGACATACTCAGGACAAATTGGCCAAAATAAGGACAGGGCTGAGCCTGCAAATCAACACAAGGCATTGGTGCCGGCAGTGTCCGCTGTCCAATGCACAGCATGTGTAGGTACATGGGCGTTATCACACCGGTGTCTAATGCACAGCATGTGAGGTACATGGGCGTTATCACAGGGAGCCAAGGCCTCGGAGGCGAATATAAGGAAGGCCCCAGGGATGTCTGCTGTGTGTAGGTCACTCATCTGGACAACATGAACACGGTCCCTGCCATCCTCCTGCTGGCCTTCAGCCTCTGCTTTGGTGAGTAGCATTGAGTCACACACATAGTGTAGGAATGTATGCACACTAAAAGATCATTTGGCATGATATTGTATATGTGTTATTTGTGTGTTTACTCAACATTGTAAATAAGGGCTAAGCCCTCAATGATTTTTTTCCTAGTTTAAATAAATCAAATCAGCATCAAGCGAAGACCTGAGCGGTTGAAACGTACCATTAAACTGGGAGCATATAAGGCAGGGTGGGGATAGCATCACACACACACACAGAGTGAAGACTGACTGCAAACATACAAACCACCTCTCTGCAAGGAAACATTAATGAAAACAAGGACTGCAAACATACATTACATTACATTACATTACATTACATTTAGCAGACACTTCTTGACCGAAGTGACTTACATATGTCAGCTATATTACAAGGGATCACATTGTCCCCGGAGCAACTTGGGGTTAAGTGCCTTGCTCAAGGGCACAACGGTGGAAGCCGGGAATTGAACCGACAACTTTCAGGCTACTGCACGCTAGCCCAGCTCCTTAACCGCTACAACCACCACTCTGCAAGGAAACATTAATGAAAACAATGACTGCAAACATACAAACCACCACTCTGCAAGGAAACATTAGTTAGAGACAAGGTAACATTGGAGAGTTAGTTAGAGACAAGGTAAACAGAGAAGTCTTACACTGCAAATAATGAAATCTAACCAAGTGTTAAAATTTAATCAAAATAAGATCAAAAAGTCTATTTGGTATTGTTTTAGTTTGAAAAGACTTACCTAGCGCTCTCTCGAAAGATCATTTTGATTTAATTTAAGAAGACTTTGACTTATCAAGACAAATTTACTCACCTGCAACTCTTTGGTTACAAAACCCCTCCGGTTACAATCTAAAGTGGCAAGTGACTTTAGTAGATGTTCACCTGCAAGTTCACTTCATAGACTGTAGCTGCCAGAGAAAAAAAAAGCCTCTGGTGGGTTGAAGTGATACAGCTCAGGTTGTCTCCCCATTTCATAGAGGATGAGACTATGGTCCCTAAGAACCTAAAGCTGCCCACCCGTTCCACCTCTACCCCACTGATGACCAGGGGCTGAGCCTGGGACACTACCATTTGTTTAGTCTTTAAAACATTTCATTCTAAATTGTGGTGGGAACACCATTCCACTAGTGTGAGGACCTCGTTTCTGTAAGCCACGTCGTCATCATCCTTAGAGATAAGCCCTGCCCCACAAATGTTGTGTTATCTGCAAATTTAGAGAGAGTGAAGAAAGTCCACTACACACCAGCTCCAAATATTTCATTTAATGTAACGTTTCGGGCGTTAGCCCTTCATCAGGATCGTCATCACTGACCCCTGGAGCTGTGCTTGTGTAATTAGTCATTCGCTTCAAGCCTCAATCTTTAAAATGAGCCAATCTATTCATAGATGTGTGTGGTACAGATCTTCCTAATCTGAAAATCTGTCCATGTCCTTGAATCTCTGTTACTGTACTGTACATTCAACACCTGACCACTGACACACAATTGTCGCATGCACAGATGCTGTGAGGTGCACGATCGTTGCTACGGCGATGCCATCCAGCATCCTAAGTGCTGGACCTTCTTTGACAACCCCTACACTGAGATCTATGCCTATACCTGTGACAAGGCCAACAGGACTGTCACCTGCTCAGGTGAGTTACAGTCCGACCCCACATACCTGTCCCACATTCACCTGTCACCTTCCAGAAATAAATACGACCTCTGACTTATGGGCCATAATTGGAACAAAATATATAAAAGCAAATGTAAATATTCGTAATAAGTCTGAATAGAGTTAAATATTTGTATTTACTTTTATGCATATTGATACATTATACAGTATGCTCTTTTTGGCATTTGCTCTTAAAACTTTGTCCATCTTTAAAATGAGCCAAATGTCTTACTTGCTCAGTGAGTTTGACTGTATTTCAGTATTGTCATGTCTCGCAAAGCCAAATGCCCAGATGAGTAACACATTTTAAGAGAGACAGGTTTCTGTTACATGTTCTACAGTCTATGGTACATTACACAGGATCTACAGTAACTGTGTCCAGTCATCAGTGTGTTTCTGCCTCTCTCTCTGTTACTCTCTCTCCCCTGCGTCTCTCTGTTAATCTCTGTCTCCCCTGCGTCTTTGTCTTACACTCTCTCTCCCCTGCGTCTGTGTCTTACCCTCTCTCTCCCCTGCGTCTGTCTCCCCTGCGTCTGTGTCTCCGCTGCGTCTGTGTCTTACACTCTCTCTCCGCTGCGTCTGTGTCTTACACTCTCTCTCCCCTGCGTCTCTCTGTTCCTCTCTCTCTCCCCTGCGTCTGTCTTCCTCTCTCTCCCCTTCCTCTCTCTCTCCCCTGCGTCTGTGTTTTACACTCTCCCTCCCCTTCCTCTTTCTCTCTCCTGTGTCTCTCCATTCCTCTCTCTCTCCCCTGCGTCTGTGTCTCCCCTGCGTCTGTGTCTTACACTCTCTCTCCCCTGCGTCTGTGTCTTACACTCTCTCTCCCCTGCGTCTGTGTCTCCCCTGCGTCTGTGTCTCCCCTGCGTCTGTGTCTTACACTCTCTCTCCCCTGCGTCTGTGTCTTACACTCTCTCTCCCCTGCGTCTGTGTCTCCCCTGCGTCTGTGTCTTACACTCTCTCTCCCCTGCGTCTGTGTTTTACACTCTCCCTCCCCTTCCTCTTTCTCTCTCCTGTGTCTCTCCATTCCTCTCTCTCTCCCCTGCGTCTGTGTCTCCACTGCGTCTGTGTCTTACACTCTCTCTCCCCTGCGTCTGTGTCTCCCCTGCGTCTGTGTCTTACACTCTCTCTCCCCTGCGTCTGTGTCTTACACTCTCTCTCCCCTGCGTCTGTGTCTTACACTCTCTCTCCCCTGCGTCTGTGTCTCCCCTGCGTCTGTGTCTTACACTCTCTCTCCCCTGCGTCTGTGTCTTACACTCTCTCTCCCCTGCGTCTGTGTCTTACACTCTCTCTCCCCTGCGTCTGTGTCTTACACTCTCTCTCCCCTGCGTCTGTGTTCTACAGCCAACAAGAACACTGAGTGTGAGCAGTTCATCTCTGAGTGCGACAGGAAGGCCGCCGAGTGTTTCGCCACTGCTGGTTACAATCCAGAGAACAGGCGCCTGCCTAAGAACCAGTGCAAGTGAACACACACACACACACACACACACACACACACACACACACACACACACACACACACACACACACACACACACACACACACACACACACACAAAACTATTATCTTCCTTTGTGTTTTTGTAGTATGTGTGTGTGCGTGGACGTTATATGACTGTGTATGATGTGTGTAAGCTCTTGGACACCTTCATTTCCTTCTGGATAAATAAAGTATCTCTATCTGTCCATCTGGACTACACTTGCACAACTGGAACCTCTGGGCCACTGAGACAGACCACATTCTGTGTTCTACAGTTACCATGGAAACGACTGCAATGATGATAATGAAAATGTTATCTTTATGGCTATGGTTATGCTCTAGGGGACAAATAATGTAGCCGAGCTTAAAAACTCAATTCATACTGTAGAGGGTTAAGATTGGGATGAACTATCACCTAGACTTAAAAAAATAGTTTAATGCATTTTCCTTACTTAAAATGGTTAAAATTATAGACATTTTGAAAGAAAATATGCCAACAGTGCGCCACTGTGGAAAATGCTGTAAAATCCATTTTCCTTAAAAACTTATTTTTATTTAATTACAAGTCTTTTCCAATATGAACTAAATTAAGCTTGACTTAGTTATTCTCTGATACATCTAGTTTTATACCTAACATAACACAAACTCAACTGTATTTTGGGCTATAAAGTGATTATATCATGGTAAAATTGCCATAGTGTAGTCCGCCTTGGAAGAGAAATAACCTTCCTGTAGGGACATAAAGCAATTGTTTTGATCAAAACCTAAGTTTATGTTAAATAAAGTCATCATTTAGATGACTATTTTTCATTATGATGACTTTCATTTTCCATATTTATAGGGTTCTATCGCAGTCAGAGGTCATATTCAACTGCATTGAGACCGCACACTCAGTCCCTTCAGAAAGCATGCAAATCCATGCGGTACACACAGAGAGACATAGGTATCCTTCACATACCCCCCTGACACAGAGAGACATAGGAATCCTTCACATACCCCCCTGACACAGAGAGACATAGGTATCCTTCACACAGAGAGACCTAGGTATCCTTCACACAGAGAGACATCGGTATCCTTCACATATCTCCTCATCCATATCCATGCGGTACACACAGAGAGACATAGGTATCCTTCACACAGAGAGACATAGGTATCCTTCACACAGAGAGACATAGGTATCCTTCACACAGAGAGACATAGGTATCCTTCACATATCTCCTCATCCATATCCATGCGGTACACACAGAGAGACATAGGTATCCTTCACACAGAGAGACATAGGTATCCTTCACATATCCCCCTGACACACTTCTCCTGCCCTGTAAACTCATGCTTCATTCATATCTGGGGTCCCTCACATAAGGATCAACCTAACATAGGGGTCCCCGGCGTGGTTTATACTACAGGCTCACCCTGGGCATGCATTGGATGGCTCCACAGCAAGCCAGCCCACTTCTTACACCATTTATAGTGAGAGAAGAGAAAGGTCACCCCTTTTGCCCTTGAATTTGGGCTTGTGAAGTACTAAAGCTGTAGCCAGAATGGGTAACTGCAGCCTCTATCCGCTACACATATCAATGTTATTCTCCTCCCTGCTGCATTATAGCTAACACTGGCACTTCATTGGCGGAAGAGCCAACAATGCGCTATTATCTTTCCCAAAATCCCAAACAGAATTGATGAAAAAAGCATGTCTAGTTGACTGTATAGTGAACAATAACACAAGATACATCTTACCGCTCCAGTCACTATAATATCTGGACCTTATTGGTAAACATTTACAATATCCTATAATACTCCAATATGTCTGGAATTACAAATAAAAGTGTAAATAATGTTTTTTTACATTAAAATATTGTCAAAAGTTTTAAATATTCCTAGAGTATTCTAGTGCTATGTAATCCTGTAATCCTATGATATTCACGGCATGGAATGGGCATAAAGGTTCCATATTTGCATGCTGTTGCCATATGGCAACAATTATATTTTGCCAATTTACAAAATATATATTATATATAAACTTTATATTATATTTATATTATTTATAAACTTGTTCTTGTTCTTTCTCAAATAAATAATGCCTTAATTCTGAATTCTAGCCATCCAAAGCTGGTGGTGGTCACAGAGGTACCTCTCTGTAGAAATGTGAAGTACTGTAGGCCTACTAATAACATAATTCTAGTCATGTGACCTAACAATTATTTTTTCACACCAAAATTAAAGTCCCCTTCACTTTTAAATAGTAAAATATAGGTCTTGTGTTACTACCCATTAGAAACACTAAGATACATTAATTGTTGCTATATGGCAACACCATGCAGTAGAGGATTAAGTCTTTATCACAATGCATCTTTAGGCGGGGATCACATTAGTCAGAGGCAAGCGGCAGGTTTCCTATTGTTCTCTATGGTCCGCAGCGGAACGGTGGCAACGCTCCCATTCAGGCCCATACAGGCCTACCACAGTTTTCACCATTCAGGCCCATACAGGCCTACCACAGTTTTCACCATTCAGGCCTACCACAGTTTTCACCATAAAGGGCCATACAGGCCTCCCACAGTTTTCACCATTCAGGCCCATACAGGCCTACCACAGTTTTCACCATTCCGGCCCATACAGGCCTCCCACAGTTTTCACCATTCAGGCCCATACAGGCCTACCACAGTTTTCACCATTCAGGCCCATACAGGCCTACCACAGTTTTCACCATTCCGGCCCATACAGGCCTCCCACAGTTTTCACCATTCAGGCCCATACAGGGCCAGGGGTTCTCAAAGTGTGGGGCGGGCCCCACTAGTGGGGAATAGGGACATGACAGGTGGGGCGTGAGGAACTGGAGGGAATTAGTTTTTTGTGTCTATTTTAATAATGCCTTTCTCTATTGACAAGGAAGGTCATAAATTCAAAACAAAACAGCCACATGCAAACATAAGTGTCATAAACAGACCAACATATGAATTAAAATAACATCTTGATCCAGTGGACCGAGATGGGAAATGTATCGTGGAACCAAAATGCGAAATCAGGTGGGGCTTGAAAATTCTCCACCTCCAAAGTGGGGAATGACAGTAAGTTTGAGAACCACTGCATTAAGCCTACCACAGTTTTCATCATTCAGGCCCATACAGGCCTACCACAGTTTTCACCATTCAGGCCCATACAGGCCTACCAGTTTTCATAGCCTCAGTATTTCTAGAGTAGGGTACTTTATTGTGTCAATTATTATTAGTAAGATTAATCATAAAAGTGTGGGGGGGGGGTAGAACCACTTAAAATGTACTGCCTTTGTTAATAACATTAACTGCAGTTTAAGTGCATAGGCATTTCCCCCCCCTGTATCAGTGGAAACACGCCCCATAATTACATCACAATGGAACAATATCAGACTCAAATTCTGACTAGAATGCTGGGGGGGGTGCTGAGGTGCTGGGGGGGGGGTGCTGAGGGGGGTGGTGCTGGGGGGTGTGTTCCTGGGAGAGCTGAAGGGGGGGGGGGGGGGGTTGCTGGGGGGTGTGCTCCTGGGAGAGCTGAGGGGGTGGTGCTGGGGGGGGGGTGCTGAGGGGGGTGGTCGCCCTGGGCATTACACACTTCCAAAGCAATGAACGCTGCTTATAACAACTTAATGTCGCACATATTATTGTTAATATTATTACATCAATATAGCTCAAACAAGAACTGGCATTATGAGAATGTAAAGACTCAATGCTCTTAAAAGTGACAATGCACCATTTATAAGTCAAACAGCATTTCTTAAAAAACACACAGTAATGGTCTGTAAATTATAGGCCTTTTATTTTACTTCAGGTGAGTTATCATTTAAATGTTTTAACAATTTAAGATTAATCACAATCATTTTTCAAATTTCAACTCTGTTAGGGCACCGAAATGGCCAGCAGCGGCACTGTTTACACTGATTAGAAATAACACTTTAAGCTGGTAATTGAACATTATTTAAAAGTCAATATTTGGCACAAGGACATATAAAAATAATAAAGACTCATTGAATTAATTATAACATAAACTGATACATTTACCAAAGAAATTTCAAACATATTTTTTTAAAAATATACCATATTTGGTTCATAAAATAGGAATGTGTCTCTGAAATAACCGCTACAGGCCATTTATTAAAGGAACTGTAAGAAATGTATTTAAATTTATCATAAAATGGCCCTGATATGTCACTAGACATTAAGAAATCATGTTCATTTCAAATACTTATCACTGACAACAGCAGTCCGGCCAGGATATTTTCATTTAAAAAGTGAAGTTGCAGCCCTCAACTGATGTTGATGTTTTGTCATGCCATGATGTGTTTTGGCCTGATGCGCCACCCTCTACCTATCTACTAATCACAAAGTCAGTCGTGTTTCGGCATCTGGGTTGGCAACCTCGAGTCAGGGGGGAGGGGGAGGGGATACACCGCTCTACAGTGATTTGAAAGTGATTGCAGTACCAGTTTTAGCCAAAATCTTACATATGGTTCCTTTACACTCCCAGTAACAGCTGACTCCCATCACATAAAGGCCTCCATCTTTACTCATGGATTTATACTGGCAATAACCTGATATTTTTAATATTTTCAATAACATTTAATTTCCCATCTCTAGTCATTCACCCCCATTACACTGCTATGAATAAGGCACGTGTGTGCAGTCTCCAGTCCAATCTCAACATCAAATCTCACATCACCACACAAACACATGGCAACTTGGTCAGTAACACTACAATCTCTTGACAATCACTTGATTTGTAAGTGATTGCAGCTCAAATCTTAAATTCACTTCAGACGGTCAGATGTCAGTGAACACGGTTGTTGAGTGTAGACTGTTGCAGTGAGCACCTACTTAAAAAGACGTACAAAGCACAACAATAAGTAGTTTTAAACCCACTGACACTACAGTGTGTGTGTGTGTGTGTGAGTGTGTGTGTGTATCTGTGTGCATGTGCGTGCGTGTGTGTGTGTGTGTGTATGTGCATGTGCATGTGCGTGCGTGTATGTGTGCGTGTGTGTGTGCATGTGCGTGTGCGTGTGCGTGTGTGTGAGTGTGTGTGTGTGAGTTGTGTGCATGTGCGTGCATGCGTGTGTGTGTGTGTGTCTGTGTGTGTGCGTGCCTTCTACACGTCATGGTAGTCGAGGTGAGTGTGTGTGTGCGTGTGTGTGCGTGTGCCTTCTACACGTCATGGTAGTCGAGGTGCGTGTCTGTGTGCCTTCTACACGTCATGGTAGTCGAGGTGAGTGTGTGTGTGTCTGTGTGCCTTCTACACCTCATGGTAGTCGAGGTGCCTGTGTGTGTGTTTGTGTGTGCGTGTGCCTTCTACACGTCATGGTAGTCGAGGTGAGTGTGTGTGTGTCTGTGCGTGTGTGTGCCTTCTACACGTCATGGTAGTCGAGGTGCGTGTGTGTGTGTGTGTTTGGTAGTCGAGGTGCGTGTGTGTGTGTGTGAGTGTGTGTGCGTGCCTTCTACACGTCATGATGGTAGTCGAGGTGTGTGTGTGTGTGTGTGTGTGTGAGTGTGTTTGGTAGTCGAGGTGCGTGTGTGTGTGTGTGTGTGTGTGTGAGTGTGTGTGCGTGCCTTCTACACGTCATGGTAGTCAAGGTGTGTGTGTGTGTGTGTGTGTGTGTGTGCGTGTGTGTATCTTCTACACGTCATGGTAGTCGAGGTGCGTCCCGGACGGGTACTCGTCCTCCAGTAGCACCTTGAGCAGCTTGCTGCAGGACTCCTCACAGGTCAGCACCTCGCCCTGGGAGTGCAGCGCCGCAATGGACTTCTTCAGGCCGGCGTCCCCCGACTCCGTGCGCGCCTGCAGGAGCATGTCTGTGTCCAGGGGGCCTGGAGAGAGAGAGAGGGATGGAGGAGAGAGAGAGAGAGAGAGGGATGGAGGAGAGAGAGAGAGAGAGAGGGATGGAGGAGAGAGAGAGAGGGATGGAGAGAGAGAGGGGGGGGTTGGGGAGGGAGAGAGAGAAAGAGAGGGGGAGGGAGGAGAGAGAGGGATGGAGAGAGAGAGGGGGGGGGTTGGGGAGGGAGAGAAAGAGAGGGGGAGGGAGGAGAGAGAGAGAGAGGGAGTATAATTCTACATCAATACGGGAGACTATGAAATGAAAACTGCTCCAATATTGTCAGTGTTCAGTGAGAGCCTGGCGTGTAGTTGAGTGTTTGAGTACCTGGCACTGAGTGTGTGTGTTATGTGCATGGCTACCTGGCGTGTAGTTGAGTGTGTGTTACGTGTGTGTGTGTGTTCAGTAGACTACCTGGCGTGTAGTTGAGTGTGTCTTACGTGTGTGTGTGTGTGTTTGTGTTCAGTAGACTACCTGGCGTGTAGTTGAGTGTGTCTTACGTGTGTGTGTGTGTGTGTGTGTGTGTGTTCAGTAGGCTACCTGGCGCGTAGTTGAGTGTGTGTTACGTGTGTGTGTGTGTTTAGTGGGCTACCTGGCGCGTAGCTGAGTGTGTGTTACGTGTGTGTGTGTGTGTTCAGTGGGCTACCTGGCGCGTAGCTGAGCACCCTGAGGTCCGGCTCCTCCTCGGCGAGCACTTTGAACATCATGTCTCTGGCCGCCTTGCCCGTGCAGTAGAGCACCCAGGAGGGGAAGGGCTGCAGGGCACACAGGGAGCTGATGTTGACCACGCAGCGACGCAGGTCCTGTCGCCGTGGAAACACCTCCAGCACGCTGGCCGTGAGGCTGAGGGCCGAGCTCACGTTGAAGGACATGTATGCGTTCACCTCGTGCAGATCTGTGAAGCTCTTGGCGAAGCGGGAGACATCGCCCAGGGAGGCTGAAGGAGAAGAGAGTCAGCGAACCCATCAACCACACACACACACACACACACACACACACACACACACACACACACACACACACACCCACACACACACACAACCACACACACACACACACACACACACATACACACACACACAGAGGCTGAAGGAAAAGAGAGTTAGTGAACCCATCAACCACACACACACACACACACACACACACACATACACACATACACACATACACACATACACACACCCACGGAGGCTGACGAAGGAGAGGAGAGTTAGTGAACCCAGCACAGCACAACATACCAGCCCATCAACCACACAACCACACACACACACACACACACACAGAGGCTGAAGGAGGAGAGTGAACCCAGCACAACATACCAGTCCATCAACCACACACACACACGACCCCCCCCCCCCCCCCCACCACACACACACACACACACACACACACACACAGAGAAGAGAAGGGAGTTAGTGAAGAGAGTTAGTGAACCCATCAACCACACACACACATACTATACACACACACCCCACCCACACACAGAGGCTGAAGGAGAAGAGAGTCAGTGAACCCATCAACCACACACACACCCACATACACACACCCACGGAGGCTGAAGGAGGAGAGGAGAGTTAGTGAAACCAGCACTGGACAACATAGCCTACCAGCCCATCAACCACACACACACACACACACACACAGAGGCTGAAGGAGAGTGAACCCAGCACAGTACAACATACCAGTCCATCAACCACACACACACACACAGTCTCACTAACTCCTGTTCTTTCATGCATTTATTGTCTCCCATTAAAGCAGTTTTGTTTTCAGTAAGAGATTGGCTATTACACTCATCTTTCTTGCTCTCATGAGATAAAACAGTGGTTGTAATGTCTCACTGCTGTAGGTGGAGGCCCTGCGTTAGACCAACAACCAGTTGCATGTTTCATTGAATATAGGCTGTAGGCTAGGCTACTCCTACTCATTTATGAAAGGGGTTCCAGACGTATCTCTTTATTGTACTGCTGATTCTAACATAACAATTGACACATGTCCGAATAACATTGGCAATGCCCAAAACACGTCATGGTGGGCTTACCTGCATTGTTAATTAGGAGTAGTTGGTTTATGTCGATGTCTGATGCTGCCTCTCGAATCTCTCGTATCACTTGGTCCACATCATCCTTCAGACCCAAATCTGCGACCACGCATCGAGTTATCAAGCCAGCTTTGCCTGCACGAGTGGCAGCTAGTTCGGCCTGGAGCTCTCGCAGCTTGTCACCAGACCGAGCAACCAAAAAGAACATCGATCCCGGTTTGAGCAACAAGGCGATTTCTTTGGCTATACACCGCCCGAATCCCTTGGACGCTCCTGTTATGATACAGACGGCTTTGCCGAAATCCCTTCCGTCCGAGCCAACCACATCTGGGAAGTATTTGTCCTGCATTTTTGACATGGAACTGGTGAGCAGAGAACGCTGTCGATATTTAAAGGACTTTTGCTTGTGGAAAAAATGTGTGCGTGCGGGATCAATTCGCCACAGAATACAATTATGATAAGAATGCTCTCTCGCGGCTTATCGGTGTAATCGAGCCGGAAGCACATCAGTGTTCTACCCTCATGTCACGCCCCCTCTTCCAACCTATCACGAGAATGGAGCTACTGGAGGAAAGAGCGGCTAGACCAGGGGTTCCCAAACTTTTCCACGACAAGGCCCCCCAAATACCACTAGGTTCTCGCCCAGGACCCCCTTGATGCGTTATTAAACCCATCGACAATACTACGGCAAATGTAAAAATACATTAAGCTAATCCTAATAATTATTTTAGCCATAAACACTTGATGCGATGGAGCATACAGTTTGTAAAAAATGTATTTGGGGCTTTCTGCTATATGAGAGCTATCACTCTACTATTATTCCAAGTCATTATCATGGAAAATATAATGTTCAGATATGCGTCACATTATTATAATGTCATTGTATAACAATCCTCATAGTAATAGGTATATTTTAAACTTTTCAAATGTATTTATTTGTTGCTTTTATTTTTCCTTTCAACTTGCTGAGGCCCCCCTGGCACCCCCCCACGGCCCCCACTTTGAAAACCACTGGGCTAGACAACTTTTAGCCTATTAAGATACTTTGTTACTAACAAAATGAAAGAATGTTCATTTAAACAAACTCACAGGTTTTACTCAGTAAAATGTTGCTGGGCAACCACATAACCAGTCCCATGTGCTAGAAAAATAGCATGTAGCCCTGTGCCATCAGTTGGCTGAACAGGTAGCCTATTTCTGCTCAGAACGAATGAATTGTTTTTTTTTCCCAGGGTATGATCTAGGCCTACATTCCACAGTTCCTGTCAAACCCGTTTGAAAACTTGTGGCGTGACACTAGGCTAAAAATGCCGTTTCTGAAGCAAAACAGGAACTGTGGAAGTTTGTTCATTCTGGGTAGAAACTAGATGTACCGCATAGCGGTACAAAATATGACCGCCGCTCAGTCCTGTACATCCGTTCCGCGAAAATAAATCACACTTCAATTTGTCTCCATCTTTTACTCCATCCCCCACTCTTGAAACTTTTGTGTATGCTTGTTTGGCATGCCTGAGTGTGTGTGCGGCTGCACAGAAAGTAGCCTACTGGTGCTGAAAAGGTGAATAGATTGTAGAAAAGAAGATGTAGCATTGTTATAAAACCTTTAAAATCTGTGAACTGTGATGAACTGCCCTACTTGTGATTGTTTAGAGATTTTAAAGGTTTTATAACAATGCTACATCTTCTTTGGCTATTCTACAATCTATTCACAATCTATTCACCTTTTCAGCACCAGTAGGCTACTTTCTGTGCAGCCGCACACACACACTCAGGCATGCCAAACAAGCAAACAAGCCAAACAAGCATACACAGAAGTTTCAAGAGTGGGGGATTGAGTAAAATATGGAGACAAATTGAAGTGTGATTTATTTTTGCGGAACGGATGTACAGGACTGAGCGGCGGTCATATTTTGTACCGCTATGCGGTATATCTAGTTTTAACACAGAACTGTAGGCTAAACATTTGGCAATAAGCCGAGGTTCTGTTGTGTGAGATTTCAGGCTACTCATGTCATTTAGTAGCCTATCCACTGATTAGCTACACTGCTATTTGTTGACATCAAACATGAGGTGGAGCACCCGAGTTTACCCGGCTGCAATTAGGCCTACACTCTGGCACTTTTTCTTTTCTCATGCCTAGTGTGCGTATAAATCAATACAATACACAAGCGATTTTTATTGTTGTAATATTGAATGATTTTATGAATAAAGCTGTGGAAAAATGTACGCACAGGATTAGGGCTGGCGGTGCCCATTCCCCTCCCCCACCCCCCCCCCCATCCAGAACGACACAGTGTCCACTGTGGATTCCTTTAGGTTCCTGGGATCAACCATTTCACAGGTCACTATATCTAATTTAATTGTTGTTATGAACTGGATATGTGATGATTCTGTGAATACTGGATATGGGGCCCCCCTTGTACAATGATACCACAAATAGTGCAATCATACAATCAATGAGAGCATGTGGTTATAAATTCTTTGATGCAACAGTTGCTTTTCTGGACCATGAGTGACATTTGGGTAATTTTCTGCGGCACACCTGATGATCTCTGGTTGAAAAACACTGATGTAGATCATAGGTTAAAAGCTATCCTAAACAGATGGGTTTTGAGGAGAGACTCGAAGCAGTCGACGCTGGCAGCAGATCTGATCTGCTGAGGCAGAGCATTCCACAGGCGGGGGGCCGCTGAGGAAAATGATCGGTCGCCCATGGAGCGGAGTCGGGTTTGGGGGATAGTGAGGGGGCCATGAGAGGAACGCAGGGGTGCAGGAGTTCAGACAGGTGTGTGGGGGCAGAGCCATGTAGGGCCTTGAAGGTGAGTCAATCCTCAGTGGGACAGGGAGCCAGTGGAGGTCTTGCAACACAGAGGTGATGTGATGTCTGGAAGGGGTAGATGTAAGCAACTGGGCAGCTGAATTTTGGACATGTTGAAGCCTGTTGAGTAGGTGAGAGGGGAAACCACTGAAGAGGGCATTGCAGTATTCTTGAATTTCCCCTTGGGGATCAATAGTATCTATCTATCTATCTATCTATCTATCTATCTATCTATCTATATATCTACTGTATCTATCTATCTATCTCTCTCTCTCTCTCTATCTCTATCTCTATCTCTATCTCTCTCTCTCTCTCTCTCTGTCACTAGGCGGGAGAAGATGAGGGCGTGTATTACACGCTCAGTGTCAGAAAGAGAAGAGGAGTGGGCGTGCCCGTGTCTCCATGTTTTTGAGATGGAAGAATGAGGATTGCTGGGTTTTGTTGATGTGAGATTCAAATGAGAGGGTGGAGTCAAAGAGGACACAGGCTTTTGACATGGGTGGAGGCTGTGACTGTGGTGTCGTCGATGGTGAGGCTGAAGTTATTGAGGTTATTGGTAGGCGATACAGGGCACTGTTCGCCAAAACCAGCCAATACAAAGACAGCTTCTTCCCCCAAACAGTCACTCTGTTGAACGCTCAGAAATAGCCCCCACCCTTACACTGAACAAAGTCAATCAACACTGTTCTGCTCATCTACCTCATGTACAGTATACATCAATCTGACAATTACAATATTGTTATTAGTACATTATCATTGCACATGAACATTGCCACCCCGGACAATTGCACCACCCTATCCCACCCAAAGTGTTCTATTTATTTGCAAATGTAAATACTGCAAATGTAAATACTGTAATTACAGAGCAATATTCTACTGCTTGTCCTTCTATTCTTACTGTTCTGTTTTTATTCTTTTATGTATTTTATTTTTTATATGTTAAGTGAGTGTTGTACTTTGAGAGCAAAGATTAACCGGAGTCAAATTCCTTGCTTGTTTACGCAAACCTGGCCAATAAAACTGATTCTAATTCTGATTCTATGTTAAAGAGCCCTCTCACCAATCTTATTTTAAAAATGGTCAGTAATGGGAACCGCATAACCTAGCAAATCGTAACCTCCTGTAGCCTCATCTTTGTTGCCTTCATTTTGAAAGTTTAATAAAAGGAGATACACAATGACAAGCCAGCTGGAATCCGCCACTCTCATTGTCTCCCTCCTGCATGCACAAGATGCGTTCCCAATTAAAGGCGCTCTAAGCGATGCTGGGTAACGTCACTTCTGTTGACGTTCAAACGAAACAGAGAGCTAAAAACATATGACCGCGCCTTTAAGTGGAGTAAGTAAAGTTAGATATGCTACGCAGTGGAGACTGAGAGAATCCAAAAACTATCATCCTTGCATGTAACATGGTGTTAGTGCATTTTGACATTTATCATTTGGTGCCCTACGCACAGTGTGTGATGCACGTGGTGGGAGTGGCAGCTAGTTTATTCATAGTATAAATATGAATAAACTGTAAATATTGACCCTTATTGATTTGTGTTTGAAAATACATAAAAATGCATATAGTAAAATGATAGTAGTACTAATTCAAACATTAGCAATTACCGATCACATTTTTAGGACTTCCTTACGGTTTTGTAGCGTGAGTGACGTCCTCTCTTCAATCTCATTCAGTAGGAGGTCATGCAAGGCTCTCTGCAGCCTCTCCAGACAAAGAGATGCAGCACTGAGACACAACCCAGCCCAGCCCCTGCCTTCCCGCCCGGGTCACCCCTAATCCTGCTCTGCTTTCACACATGGCTACAGTAAACAGTTTGTTTCAAGTGAGGTCATGGAAGCTTCACTAGATCCCTGTTTGTTTAGAAATGCCATGCGTTTTATAAATATGAGTCTGCACTAAAAGAGCTCAGCCCAGAGGCTGTCGGCTCTGTGTTTCATAACGGCGCAGTTTGGCTCGTTCTGTGGTTTGGAACTGTCATGACGCAATCAGCGTGTCATGATGTATGACTTAACTATGTCTCGATGATATATCTAATAAAAAGAAAATAGTCTGGTAGTGCTTTATCACAATATGCAATAATTAATTAAATTAATAAGTACTACAATGGCTAATGCTTTAATACACTCACACTCACACACAGACATACAGTAGGACGTTCAGTGCAGTTATTCTTTGACCTAACTCCAGTCCGTACTGCGCTAGCCAGGAGGCGTGCCGTATCCTCTCCTGAAGGAAGGGTTCTGTGGCCGTGAGGGATGATTATGACCGATGAGTCAGTGCATTACTCCAGGGCAGTCCCAGTAGTAGCACTAGCATTAGTCCCAGAGGCCTCTGGCTCATATTCAGGGCAAATCCAGCTCATATTCGGGGCAGATCCGGCTCATATTCGGGGCAGATCCGGCTCATATTCGGGGCATATTCGAGGCAGATCTATATTCGGGGCAGATCCGGCTCATATTCGGGGCAGATCCGGCTCATATTCGGGGCATATTCGGGTCAGATCCGGCTCATATTCGGGGCAAATCCAGCTCATATTCGGGGCAGATCCGGCTCATATTCAGGGCAAATCCAGCTCATATTCGGGGCAGATCCGGCTCATATTCGGGGCAGATCCGGCTCATATTCGGGGCAGATCTGGCCTGTATCCGGGTGTTGGTCCACTGGTGTGCGGGGGCATTATGAGCATTTTGATGAGGGCCTCCAGGGCCTCTCTCTAGATCTGCCCACTGACAGACACACACAGCTGCAGTCCCATCCCATACACACACACACACACACACACACACACACACACACACACACACAAACCAAAAGACCAAAATACTCCAGAGACCGGCCCACGCACCCAAATATGAAGGGGGGAGTCACAGGAACATTACCCCCGCGCAGGCACCTCTTCCTCAGCATGAGACAAGCCAGCCCCCCCCCCCCCCACACACACACACACCCCTCCACACAGAGGTGGTGCAGCCGGAGAGGGAGAGGCTATTTTTGGAGGGGGTGGAGGGGGCGTGGGAGGGCCATAGAGGGAGGCAGGTGGCGTGGAAGCGTCAGTGTGTGGATCCTGCACGGAGCAGTAGCCGGCGTCTTCATCTCAGTAGCCAGTGACCCCCCACCCTCGTGGATTTCTCCCCCCCAACAGCAACACGATGACCCTGGAGAAGGCTGACCCCGTGGAGGTGTTCGACGCCGGGTCCAAGGGCCGAGGCTTGCGCACCACCAAGGCGCTGGTGGCCGGGGACGTCGTCTTCACAGAGGCCAGCTACGCCGCCGTGGTCTTCGACAGGTGGGTGTCGCCGACCGGCAGTACAGAGAGTTGGCACAGGTGGCAAGAGTGGCAGGTGGGCGCACTGGCAGGTGGCGTGATTGCATCGGGTGGTAAAGTCATGCATATCCCTCAGGGAGATCGGGAGGGTCTGGAGATCCCGTGGGTGCAGTGTCTGCAGGAGGGTGTTGAGCGTTGACCTTGTTGACCAGAGACTGATATTGGCACTGAGGGAAAAGCTGGTCACGTGCCACACACATATGCCCTGCCGATAAAGTGCATCGTAGTTCTGAGAGAGAATTATCTACAATAATATAATGTAATAAGGTGCTTAAATCTGGTTAATAAGGTGGTTAAAAGCTCAAACTGTCTCTAAGCTGCTCGAAGTCTTGCCATTTACTGAACTAATCCACCGGTTAGGCATACCACACGGTCACACCACACGGTCACACCAGTTGGTGTAATATGTCACGCTTGTTTGTTTCTTTGCTCATTTTGTTTGTATAATGGTATATATTGGTATAATGTTACAATGTTGCAGATGATATAGTGTTATCCTTCTGGTAGCGTGTTCCCTCCTGCTTCAACACCAAGTTGTACAGTAAGACAGAAAAGTGTGTAAGTGTGTAGCTGGCTCTATTCCTGGAGAAGGTGGTGGGGGTGCAAAGTGGTGGCGTAGGGTAGTGTTGGGTGGTGGTGTAGGGTAGTGTTGGGTGGTGGTGTAGGGTAGTGTAGAGTGGTGGTGTAGGGTAGTGTTGGGTGGTGGTGTAGGGTAGTGTTGGGTGGTGGTGTAGGGTAGTGTTGGGTGGTGGTGTAGGGTAGTGTAGAGTGGTGGTGTAGGGTAGTGTTGGGTGGTGGTGTAGGGTAGTGTTGGGTGGTGGTGTAGGGTAGTGTTGGGTGGTGGCGTAGGGTAGTGTTGGGTGGTGGTGTAGGGTAGTGTTGGGTGGTGGTGTAGGGTAGTGTAGAGTGGTGGTGTAGGGTAGTGTTGGGTGGTGGTGTAGGGTAGTGTTGGGTGGTGGTGTAGGGTAGTGTAGAGTGGTGGTGTAGGGTAGTGTAGAGTGGTGGTGTAGGGTAGTGTTGGGTGCAGAGTTGTGTAAAGTATCCAAAACTCACACTTAAGTAGAAGAACATATTTGTTCAGAAAAAGACTTAAGTCAAAGTAAAAGTAATAAATAAGCATACCACTTCAGTAAAAGTCTTAAAGTATATTTTATTTACAGTACTTAAGTATCCCATTATAAAACATACTTAAGTACTGAAAGTAGAAATACAAAGTACTAGTAAAAGCTTTCGAGGCCAGGTTGGGTGACAACCCCCTCCCTTCGCTCTGCTTTTAATGAAAAAGAAAGCAGTCAGAACTTTGGATATGCTGTTAAATTCATGCAGCGCCTTCAAACTTGGTGCCTACACTTCATACACAATGTCTTCGAAGCCTGAACAAAGGTATGGCTGCCATTTATTTTTCACTGCTGCTTCCTTGTAAGCACAAATTATGGTATTAATGAAAAGCAAGCAGTTAGAATTTTTATTTAATTCAGCTTCTTACAACAGCCTACATATCGTAAAAATACCAATTACCTGCCCTTTCGTTTGAAAATTCTGAAATTACGCTTTTTAATACTTCAAAATAACATTTGATAAATTAACCTTACATTTTTTAGTAGCCATAGGTGTTTAGATTTGAACAAAATCTGGTTTGGTTCTTACCAAGGCTTTTACTGCCTGAAATATTCGATTTTGTTCACCACGCTCGGAGTTTAGTGCTGGCCTTCTCACGGCACATCAACTGTTTGACCAAGAATTCTCGTCACAAATCAAAATTCCACTAGAATTCCATGCGGATTTGTACACGCAACCTTACAACACTGTTTCAGCTCTTCAAGTCACGCTAAAATGTCCTTTTTTTTATCATTTTTGGTACATAGCTAATTTAGATACACTTATGGTGTGGGTGCTTGCATTTCTTTAGGAATCCACCATCTTGGTTTGTATAGAAATGAATATTAAGTGACACATGCACGCAAGAGGTCGGAAATACGGAACGGTCGGTAATAGGTGACGTTCTGATAGGCCTTGGTGTGCTTTGTATTAGCTACAATTTGCTAGACCTTAACTCTGTCACTATTCTTCATTCATTGCTGTGTCCTGTTAGAGCCAGACCCACATTAAAATGTAGGGTCTGGGGACTCACCGTTTGCAGTGCTCAGTCCGAGGGGCGGGATAATCGGTTGTCTTTCAAATTCCCTCTGCACGTAATAGGACAGCGCTACAACTCATGAGCCCCATGCGTTTTCCCTCCAGCGGAGCTAGTTGGCTAGTTCAAACTTTTGCCAACTTAAAAAAAGCTTAACTTGTGTCACGCTGTTCGCCATGTAACCTTTTTTTCAAGTAGCAGGGAATTCACGCTGAACTGTTTTAACTCTGCCATCAATCATTATGTTAAGCCCGCCTAACGACTCTACACACGATGTGATTGGCCCTATCGAAGTTTAATTTTTCCAGCTTGCGAGCCAACAGAGAGTTGCTAGACTAGCCCGGGAAGCAAATAAATTTGCTGGCGGTAGGGTGCGTCTAGATTTCTAGGCTAGTGTCCTGTGGTGACATCAGGTCAGAAAATGGTGCGGTTGCAAATATGTAGCTGAGTGGACACTGTGGCTTTTGTACGGCCATAGCAGGAGGCGGCGAGAGGAAGAGAAGAGGAGATGGGGGTCTCTCGTAACGTGGGCATATTTCTGCAGCCCACATCATCTGCTGAAGCGTGCTCTCCTTACAGCAGATTTCACAGAGCTGAGCGTCTCTCAAGCCGCTGCTAGCTGTGGATTCTGTGCCTGACATGCTCCTTATCCGCTCAGGTATCAAGTGCTTTCCTGGACAGTCCATACTGGGCCTCTCCCAGGCCAGCAGCTCTCATTGTGCTGCACATACCCAGAGAAACTGGTGAGCAGCATTTGTACTGGGTGCAGTCAAAAATGCAGCCAAAAAGTAAGAGAAACAGGAGATAAGAAACAGACATTTGCTGATTTGATGGCAGACACACACACACACAGCATAGAGGCAGGCTCATTTCACAGAGTCTTTCAATGTCTTAAAAAAACACACAGAACTTCTCAGGCCTCAGGAATGTTCTTCTCAATTCTCTCAATTTCAAACAGGAAGATGTTTTGCAGGCAAGTAAGTGTGTCGGAGAGGCGTAGAGAGAAGGCGCACATGAGAGGGGCGCTGGTTCCACTCTGCTGATCTGCTGTTTCAATGGAAATGGAAACTGTTGGAATGGACAAAGCAGAATCCTCATGCCCCCCCCCCCCCCCCCCCCCACACACACACACACACACACACACACACACACACACACACACACACACTCACCTCCCCACCTATCCTCAAACACACACACAGTCGTCCGAAATTAGTCTGCACGTGCGTGCAGGAGCGACAAACATCCAGATCAGCTGGAGCTCACCCTGCCTGGAGCTCACTCTACCTAGGTCTGTGTGTGGATGTGTGTTTCTGTGTATTTTAGAATTTAGATCACCTCAGACAGACACACATTGAAAACCAACTATTGACTTTGCATTTTGTTTACTTTTTAGCGTTTTTAGTCATGGTATTATGGCATTTGTTTTATTTTATTTTTTCAAACACAAAATGCTAAATGTTGTAGCATTATATTTTCATTTTTAAAACAATCCAGACATTGCTTCTTGTTGGGTGCGGGATTTCGTGGCGTTCATGGCCAGGCTGAGTGACACCACACTGCCGTCTCACCTCCATAAAAAGCCTGGAGGCTGTGAGGACAGACCAGGTCCAAAACACAGCACAGATATTTCCATTTGGACGTCTTATAAACACACATGATCAGTTCCATTACCTGCCCTGCTCAATAAAACAACAGGAAGACGATGTGAAAAGGAGGCTGGCAAGGGAGGTGTGTGTGTGTGTGTGTGTGTGTGTGTGTGTGTGTGTGTGTGTGTGTGTGTGTGCGCGCGTGTGTGTGCCCGTGTGTGTGTGTGTGTGTCCTCAGTATTGCCAGTGCGCCTGTATGCCATCTTAAAATAGCTGCTTATGTAACGCAAACATCAGCCTGTGTTTCTTTGGTCTGTAAGATGATGCAGAGATAGTTTGCAAGTGAGATGAGGGGGGGGGGGGAGCAATGGAAAACACATGACTGGCAGTATACTATGATCTGGCTGTGTCTACAGTGTAAAGGTGCTTTTAGTTTAGTTTAGCGTGTTTAGTTAGCACTAAAAGCTGCGTTTGGTTTATGTCACGCAGCAATTCTCCTGGACAAGATAAAACAGATTAGAGACTCTCATATGTATCCAAAAACACACACTCTCTCACACACACACACACACACACACACACACACACGCACATCCTCCACGTTGGCTTTCCGTTGTTGTTGTTGTCATGCACTGTGAATTACGGCCTTCGTCTCCTCTGCTCAAAAGTGCCCATATAAAGAATGGAAGACTCAGGAGAGATGTCTGTGTGTCCGTCTGTCCCTGGAGCTGGTTGTGTTCTCTGGGGGTGGGAGTCACACAGACATCTCCCCAGCCCCGGCCCCAAGGGCTGCTCCCCGGAGGGATCTGAACCCCTTTGTGTGTGTGTGTGTGTGTGTGTGTGAGAAAAGGGCTGGTTGTTTGAGTCCAAGCTGATAAGAACACCAATCATATGCATTATGGCTGGACGGTGGATTTAGAGCTGACTGTTTCTGTCTATATAAATATAATAAGCAGCCCATGGTCATGTCTTCTATATGTGCAAACTGTCTATATGTGTATATATTGAGTGCTTTTCACTGATGTCTTAACCCATTTGTGCTGGATGCTGCATGACGCAACATTCCATCTCCCGCCTGTTGCTGCATAGCGCAGCATTGACTCTCCCGCTGGATGCTGCGTAGCGCAGCATGCTTTTTATTTCATGTTTCTAGGTGTACAGAGGCTTAGATATTAAGGTTTTGGTAGACGTTGACAATTTTTAGTATTTTTTCAGAAACCCCTCAGAAAATAAGGTTATTTAGTCTAGAATGCCATAGGATTTTATAGGCGTTTTTAGCAGGCATATTAGGAGTAAATGGGTTAACTGGCTTGTATCAAATGACTTTGATGATACGAGTTGATCCTCTGGGAACTGGGGATGTTTCTACAAGTGTGTTCTTTTTTAACAAACCACTGGCAAAGGTCACCCTTTCATACTGCGCTCAGCCATGTCCATTATGACTACTGGACGATAAGTATAAGTAAGTATATATATATACTATTATATATATATAATTGTTGAGAATTGTGGAGAATTGCTGAGAATTGCTTTAAAACTTAAACTGTTTACCATGTTGTTAGTCGCTTTGGCTAAAAATGCGTCAGCCAAATGTAATGTAATGTAATATATACTCTTGATCCTGTGAGGGAAATTTGGTCTCTGCATCTATCCCAATCGGTGAATTAGTGAAACACACACAGCACACAGTGAACACACAGTGAGGTGAAGCACACACTAACCCAGAGCAGTTCGGTTACAAGCCCGAAGCCCTAACCAGTAGGCCACGTCTGCCCCCACATACTGTACACACACGCCCTAACCAGTAGGCCACGGCTGCCCCTATAGTCCGCCCCGCTTGTCTGGACAATGCTGAAGTTTTCCTGCTGTTCAAAGGAAGTTCTGCTACCGTCTACGCACTATTGTCTGCTTGCTCTAGGGGGTTCAGGCCTCGGTCTCTGTAAAGTACCTTGGGATACTGTTAATAATACTACCTACATGGAACTGAACTGAATTTAATTTAATTTAATTTAATTTAATTTAATTTAATTTAATTTAACTGAACTGAACTGAACTGAACTGAACTGAAATTAATTGAACTGAATTGAATTGACGTGAATTGAACTGAACTGCACTGAACTGAATTGGATGTGTCTGTCCTGTCTTGTGCCCAGTCTGGCTCTGCAGGTATGCCACAACTGCTTCCGTCGGCAGGCCAGCCCCCACCGCTGTGCCCAGTGCAAGTTTGCCCACTACTGCGACCGCACATGCCAGAGGGCAGCTTGGGACGAACACAAGAGGGAGTGCTCCGCCATCAAGACAGCGGGAAAGGCCCCCAAAGAGAACATCCGGTGAGGGAGTGTGTGTGTGTGTGAGTGTGTGTGTGTGTGTACATGTGTGTGTGATGTGTGTGTGTGTACATGTGTGTGTGATGTGTGTGAATGTGTTCTAGAACACATAAATAAATCTTTAAAAATGGACAGAATGCATTTTTTTGAAGTTGGAAGACTGTGTTTAAACAAGTCGTAATGGCTGTGCAACATTTACAAATGTCTTAATACATTTTTAAACTGTATTTGCAGTATCACTACCCAAAAATGTCTGGTGGCGCAACCAAAAGTAGGGCCTTCCACCCCCCCCCCCCCCCTCCCCCCCCCCCACCCCCCCCAAAAAAGCTGCTGGGATACTGGGTATCAGATTTACACAATCCATAGGCACAACCACAACCATATAGATAGGGCTCTCTAAGGCTCTGGGCACAACGCTCTCGAAAGCTTGCCAGACCTCCCATGCCTAGTTACGAGTTGCTAAGCCATAATTGGCATGTGGCGGTTTTCAGGCGTGGCTTAGTGAAGGGTCAATTATGACGTCCCAAGTTACATGCCGATCTAGTTGGGGTCAGTGAAGATGAGTCAAGCTGGATGTAATCTGTTGGGGAATAGCTGTTTTGGCTGGAAACACAAACAGCTCAGTTTTTGAGTGATTAAGCTGAAGGTGCCAATCTGTCATCCAGACTGAAATAGCCTTATGCAGAAATCTGATGGGAAACGCTAGAGTCCTCAAGTGGGAAAGACAGGTAAAGTTGAGTATCGTTCACATTGCAGCGATAGTCAAATCCATGTGAGTGAATGGTCTCACCCAAGGAAGTGGTGTAAATACAGAAAAGCAAGGGTCCTAATACTGATCCCTGAGGCACACCTGTGGTCAGGTCATGAGACTTTGATACCTGTCCCTGCCAAGACACACTAAGCGCTTTCAGACATACGTGTAAGACCGGAGGTTCTGCGGATGTTAAACGGTGGGGCCGTATATCTGAACGACATAACCGGTCATATGGAAGTCCGAATTTAGCCGGTTGTTCTACTACTCCCCCCCTAGTATTTCCTCCGGACATTATGTAAATGTGCTGTGTCTGAACGAAGCGTAGAACATGCGGTTAAAATTCACACCTAGTAAGAGGGCGTGTCGGTGATGTTTCTTTCGTGCGTCCATGTTAGAGGTGGATTTTGTCGTTCGTTCTCATGACACAGTTCGCGTCGTTCAGTTTGCCAAGATGATTCGTTCTAAATCGTTCGTTCGTTCAGTCGCATTTCCGGTAGCCTACAAAGTAGTTCAGCGGTGAATCATGGAATGCAGGTTCTCAGCTCGTCGTTTGTGCAAACGGTCAACACAACACTGTAATTGTAGCGGCAAATATATAGCTGCAGATACCATAGCTACAGTAACACCCCTGACTGTCTGTCTGTCTGTCTGCTGGTCTGTCTGTCTGTCTGTCTGTCTGTCTGTCCCCCAGCCTTGTGGCTCGTGCCATGTGGCGCATGCAGAAGTACGGGGGCCGAGTGTCGGACAGCCAGTTGACCACACTGGACCTACTGCAGGATCACGTGTCGGACATGGTGGATGAGGACGTGAAGGAGCTGCAAGACGACGTCCAGAAATTTCTGGAGTACTGGCCCAAGGCCAACCGGGCCGTCGGTACAGAGTACATCTCACACCTCTTAGGAGTGGTACGTTCCGCTCACACAAACACACCTCTTAGGAGTGGTACGTTCCGCTCACACAAACACACCTCTTAGGAGTGGTACGTTCCGCTCACACAAACACACCTCTTACTCTCACCCAAACACACCTCTTAGGAGTGGTACGTTCCGCTCACCCAAACACACCTTTTTGAGTGGCACGTTCCTCTTACCCAAACACACCTCTTAGGAGTGGTACATTCCGATCACCCAAACACACCTCTTAGGAGTGGTACGTTCCTCTCACCCAAACACACCTCTTAGGAGTGGTACATTCCGATCACCCAAACACACCTCTTAGGAGTGGTACGTTCCTCTCACCCTCACCTAAACACAGCTCGTGTCTGGCAGTCTGTTTTTCAGAGCCACTGCAATGCTTGGAGACACATAATGTCATGGTGTGTGTATGTGAGAACTGTGCTGCTTGTGCTAAAAATACACACACATACTCTCTCTCACACGCACGCACGCACACACACACACACACACACACACGTGTGTGTGTGCGCGCGTGTTTGTGTGCATGCGTGTGTGTGTTTGTGTGCAAGCGTGCGTGCGTTTGTGTGCAAGCGTGCGTGTGTTTGTATAAGTGCGTGTGTTTGTGTGCAAGCATGTGTGTGTTTGTGTGCAAGCGTGCGTGTGTTTGTATGCGTGTGTGTGTTTGTGTGCAAGCATGTGTGTGTTTGTGTGCAAGCGTGCGTGTGTTTGTATGCGTGCGTGTGTTTATGTGCAAGCATGTGTGTGTTTGTGTGCAAGCATGTGTGTGTTTGTGTGCAAGCGTGCGTGTGTTTGTATGCGTGCGTGCGCACATGGGCTTGCTTGCGTGCTGTGTGTGTGTGTTAATATCTCCTGTAATCTGATGGCAGATCAAAGTGAATGGCTTCACCCTGAGTGACCAGAGAGGGCTTCAGGCTGTCGGCGTCGGTCTCTTCCCCAACCTGTGTCTGGTCAACCATGACTGCTGGCCAAACTGCACTGTTATCCTCAACCATGGCAAGTTAGTATCCTCACTCTCTCTCTCTCTCTCTCTCTCTCTCTCTCTCTCTCTCTCTCTCTCTCTCTCTCTTACACACACACACACACACACACACATACAGAGTGAGCTAGAAGGGTCATGTTTGTATGAATGTGCTTGTATGTGTGTCTACATTTTAACCATGTTGTCTGACAAATGTGTGGTGAGTGTGTGTGCATGTGTGTGTTTGTGTGTGTGAAAGAGAGTATTCTCCATGTTGCAAGCGTACACCACTGCACACGTGAGCCTGTTCACAGCCTCTCTGCTTCTGATTCTGTCTTCCAGTCAGTCAGCTCTGGACTCTGCATTACACTCCCAGAGAAGGTGGGTCTCAAATCTGACCTCTGACCCCTAGCCTGTGACCTGTGTGTTTGTGTATGTGTGTCAGGGAAGGTGTGTGACCTGTGTGTTTGTGTATGCGTGTCAGGGAAGGTGTGTGAATTCTAAGGTCTTTGCATCTATATTTGGATATATCTGGTCATCTTGTTGGCATTGCTCTTGTTCCAGTGGTTTTGTCTGGATTTTAGGCTGTTAACAAATAGTTTACAAATGTTAGACTGTTTACAAATATGCATGACAACTCTGTCTTTCTACAGTATGTTGTCAAGTTTTGTATGTCAGTTTTTGTCGAATTTGCTGGTAACACTTTATAATAACTACTCACCCATTTGTTAAGCATTTCTAAACTATTGCTAAATGCTTTGTTCCTCATTTGTAAATGCGTTTATCTTGTAAGGTATAGAAAGTCCTCACTTTAAATAAATGTCCTTAACTATCCATATGTAAATCCTGAGTTAATAATAAATTATAGTAGTCAGTGGTTGATAGAACATGTATCCACACCCTAACTAATCATTAAAGCATGTGTTTAATCATTATTTTTATAAAGACATGCATACATGTAATGTTAATAGTTTCATTCATAGTATCATTCACACCCATTCTAACTGATCTTATAATAATAATACACTTATTTTTTATAGCACTTTTCTAGACACTCAAAGATGCTTTACAGTTTTGCTACATATACTGTAGATACAACACACAGACAAGGTACATGGACAAGGTTACATAACAGACATAAAAACACACACAGGTGCATGGAAAGCAGAGGCCAAGCTAGAAAGGTGGCCAATGAAAAGGAGGGGGAACTGGGCACGTCTGTTAACAGGCCAATGAAAAGGAGGGGGAACTGGGCACGTCTGTTAACAGGCCAATGAAAAGGAGGGGGAACTGGGCACGTCTGTTAACAGGGGAAAGCAAGTGGTGATTTTTGAGGGCCTGTTTGAAGGATGGTACGGTGCTTGACTGATGTGGTCGGGGAGGGCGTTCGAAACCATAGACAATTCCTTAACAATGGCTAAATAATGGAAATATTACTTAATTAACAAATTATTATTGTATAATTCATTAAAACAATTTATGAATATATTTTGGATGTAGGCTTATGTACTATACACTAACCATTTATAACTGTGTGTACAAATGTTTTACTGATGAGAATTAATGTAGGAACAATGTTTTACAAATGATGAACAAACCATTTACTCATAGTTTACAAATGCTTAATAGTGTGCAGTTATTATAAAATGTTACCAATTTGTTTGCTGGTAATAACTCATGGTTGTTGGTAATGACTGATCTGTGACTGACTGACTGATCTGAGGGCTGAATAGCCCCAAGTAAATCAAACTAGACTCCGATGACCTTTGCATGGTGAGAACAGACCATGTGATGACCTCTGTACAGCAAGAATCACTATTCCAGAAAAATGCAGCGAAACAACCAATGGCCATGCCGCAGTCTGTGAGCTGACCAATGAGCAGGCAGCAACCAGAGAGATAAACAATGATCTTTGAGCTTCTGCTGGCTCAGTTTCATTAATAACACTATCTGCTGCCAAAATGTCTGCTATCCTAATCTATGATAGGATAGTCTGTTCAAAGACAGATAAAGTTGGCCTTCATGTTGTTATGGTAAACAGTAAATAAATAGATGTATAAAAAACAGTAAAGTATACCTTATAAAACAGTCTTACGGTACAGTAAAGTATACCTTATAAAACAGTTCTCAGCTTTACGGTACAGTAAAGTATACCTTATAAAACAGTTCTCAGCTTTACGGTACAGTAAAGTGTACCTTATAAAACAGTCCTCAGCTTTACGGTACAGTAACGTATACCTTATAAAAGAGTCCTCAGCTTTATGGTACAGTAACATATACCTTATAAAACAGTAAAGTCGTCTGTTGTTCTGCATAATTCCATTAAATCACAAATTGTAGGTGAATTATGTTTGAATAGCACTTTTGTTTACAAACAGGAGCAGGAGAAAATAAAATAGGGATGAATGAAGTAATATGCATTCCTTCCTGCATTCACATTAAAAATAGGGATGAATGAAGTAAATAAATGCATTCCTTCCTACATTCATAATAAAATAGGGATGAATGAAGTAAATAAATGCATTCCTTCCTACATTCACAATAAAATGGTGATATTGATTGGTTATTGGGCACGTTCTAATATAATATAATATTAGAACGTGCTAACTAATATAATGGGTAGTCGCAACATACAGCGTCTAAATCGGGCCCGTTTTGCTCTGTTTGTGGTGTGCTATCTGGTCTTCTCAAGTGTCCTCAAACAGACCACCACTTCTATCTTACGGCTGCCTTTCTCTGATTCCCCCACGTTTTTCGACATCACTTCCTGCGGAGCAGAATCGAGCTGCGTGTGCTCAGCCCTATCAAAGAGGGCGAGGAGCTGAGCGTGTCCTATGTGGACTTCCTGAACCTGGCCCAGGACCGGCAGAAGCTGTTGAGGAAGCAGTACTACTTCGACTGCAAGTGCGAGCACTGCAGCAAGGGCATCAAGGACGACCTCATGAAGGCCACCACGGATGGAGAGAAGAAGGTGGGAGGATAAATACACACACACACACGCACGCACGCACGCACACACGCACGCACGCACACACGCACACACACACACACACACACGTACACACATACATGCACGCACACACACACATGCACACACGTACACACATACATGCACGCACACACACACACGCACACACACACACGCATATGAGGGGCCGTCTAGGCCTTAATTCATACTTGGTCTTACACACACTATCATAATCTTGCACATACACCACTATACTCATGCACACTCACTATTATAGTCATTTTACATGTATGTATGAGAGGGTATAGTCGTGTATGTGAGAGAGTATAGTAGTGTATGTGAAGGAGTATAGTAGTGAATGTGAGAGAGTATAGTAGTGTATGTGAGAGAGTAAAGAGTATAGTAGTGTATGTGAGAGAGTATAGTAGTGTATGTGACAGAGTTTAGTAGTATATGTGAGAGACTATAGTAGTGTATGTGAGAGACTATAGTAGTGTATGTGAGAGACTATAGTAGCGTATGTGAGAGAGTATAGTAGTGTATGTGAGAGAGTTTGGTAGTGTATGTGAGAGAGTATAGTAGTGTATGTGAGAGAGAGTATAGTAGTGTATGCGAGAGAGTATACTAGTGTATGCAAGAGAGTATAGTAGTGTATGCGAGAGAGTTTAGTAGTGTATGCGAGAGAGTATAATAGTGTATGCGAGAGAGTTTAGTAGTGTATGCGAGAGAGTTTAGTAGTGTATGCGAGAAGGTATAGTAGTGAATGCAAGAGAGTATAGTAGTGAATGTGAGAGAGTATAGTGGTGTATGCTCAGTTCACTAAAATATGACTTCGCCAGACAAAAGGAGCTGGTAGCTAGGCAATTACAATAGAATAGGCACCCCTCATGTCTTTGTAGCCTAATTTGCATTCGGTTTGCAGTAGTAGTTTAATATTTAGTCACATAGGACTTGGCTGATTTTTTCCTCCACCACTAGGTCTACACGAACATTGTTGACAGTGTAGGTCCCGCCCCTTCCTTGATTTTAATTGGCTAGCTAGAGAGAAGTGACATTGACAAACCAATCAGGAACTGAGAAATCAAACTCCTTCCGTTTCATGCAAACTCTCTCACATACACCACTATACTCTCTCACATATACTACTAAACTCTCTCACATACACTATTATACTCTCTCGCATACACTACTATACTCTCTTGCATACACTACTATACTCTCTCACATACACTACTAAACTCTCTCGCATACACTACTATACTCTCTCACATACACTACTAAACTCTCTCGCATACACTACTATACTCTCTTGCATACACTAGTATACTCTCTCGCATACACTACTATACTCTCTCTCACATACACTACTATACTCTCTCACATACACTACTAAACTCTCTCGCATACACTACTATACTCTCTTGCATACACTAGTATACTCTCGCATACACTACTATACTCTCTCTCACATACACTACTATACTCTCTCACATACACTACTATACTCTCTTGCATACACTAGTATACTCTCTCGCATACACTACTATAGTGAGTGTGCATGAGTATAGTGGTGTATGTGCAAGGTTATGATAGTGTGTGTAAGACCAAGTATGAATTAAGGCCTAGACGGCCCCTCATACGCACATACAAATACACATACAGATATGTACACACACACATACACGCACACACACATAATCATAACACTTAGCTCACTAACAGTTAGTTACATCAGGAGGCTCGAAACAGCCATCACCTGATGCGTCCCAAATGTGGGCTCCAGACAAGCTCTTGCACTCAGTCATGTGGAGTGACCATGGTAAGACTGCTGTATCACTGTGCTGCCACAGAATATACAACTCCGCACAAGTGTCACTGTGGAACAACAGGCCAAGTGTGATGTGGTTGGTGATGGTATGTGGGCCATGGAGTATGATTTGCTATGTATTCCTCTAGAGATGCAATCATAAAAGGAGAATTACATGATATGTCAGCGTTTCAGTTAAGGCACATGATGGACTAAGGCACAAGTGTGTGTTTGTGTGTGTGTGTGTGTGTGTGTGTGTGTGTGTGTGTTTGTGTGTGTCTTGGGCGGGGGGGTCTAAGGCACAGTTAAGAAAAGATGTTGCGTGTTGTCACGCCATTAATTGATTTGACTTCCATAATTGGCTGTACGGCTAATGGCTACCATGCTTAATCATAACCCAAAACGGAACACTCTGAACATTCTGACATACAAACTATAATAACTCACACCGTCAGCATCAGTGTCAGAAATAGACTGAGCAATTGCTGTGACTCTTGCCTCGTAAAGGACCATTTACACAAAGAATGAGACCTTAACTAATTTTCCTACTATTAGCTGAGGTTTGTACAATGATTTTGCAACATTTCTTCAGCTATGCGGTAAATACACGGGGCAGTTAATATGGCATTAATATGGGTTCGTTTCTATTAGCTCGCATAAAACACTGCCCTGCAGTTTATACACAATGCAGCTAATACACAGGAAATGACTGCAACTGTAACTTTAACAAATTTTAGACTTTATCTTTATCTTTAGCTCTTTATCATTGGAGATCTTCATTTTAGTCTAAGACAGGAAACCGTCCCTGAGACATTCCCCACCCACCCCACCCCCTACAAACACACACACACAGAGTTTTAGACTTTATCTTTATCTTTAGCTCTTTATCATTGGAGATCTTCCTTTTAGTCTAAGACAGGAAATCGTCCCTGAGACATTCCCCACCCCCCCCCCCCCCCACCCCCTACAAACACACACACACAGAGTTTTAGACTTTATCTTTATTTTTAGCTCTTTATCATTAGAGATCTTCCTTTTAGTCTAAGACAGGAAACCGTCCCTGAGACATTCCCCACCCCCCCACCCCCTACAAACACACACACACACACTGTCCTCCTAGCTTGGTAAGCAGTAGCTTCTGACACGCTCTGTCTGTGTCTGTGTGTTCAGCCCACAGCAGAACAGGTCAAGGAGGTGACCGACTTCACCATGAAGGCTCTGGGAAAGATCGAGGACGCGCGCGTTACTGGGGACTTTGAAGAGGTAAAGATACCCAACCCTAACCCTCCACACACACACGCACACGCACGCACACGCACACACACACACACGCATGCAGACACACACACACACACACACACTCACACACACACATGCACGCACACACACACACGCACACACACACACACACACGCACACACATTAACTGCTGTTGGTGAAGGTGCACTCAGGGAACATAGTTGTTTACTCTGAAAGCCAGCACTACAGTATTCTATACTGAACACCTAAAGATGCAGCTGCAGCCCAGTTTATATATGCTGCAGCCCAGTTTAATGGCTTATATGCTGCAGCCCAGTTTATATATGCTGCAGCCCAGTTTAATGGCGTATATGCTATATGCTGCAGCCCAGTTTAATGGCTTATATGCTGCAGCCCAGTTTAATGCCGTATATGCTGCAGCCCAGTTTAATGGCTTATATGCTGCAGCCCAGTATAAGCAGCCCAGTTTAATGGCTTATATGCTGCAGCCCAGTATAAGCAGCCCAGTTTAATGGCTTATACTGTATGTCATATACTGCAGCCCAGTTTAATGGCGTATATGCTGCAGCCCAGTATAAGCAGCCCAGTTTAATGGCTTATATGCTGCAGCCCAGTTTAATGGCTTATATGCTGCAGCCCAGTATAAGCAGCCCAGTTTAATGGCGTATATGCTGCAGCCTAGTTTAATGGCTTATATGCTGCAGCTCAGTTTAATGGCTTATATGCTGCAGCCCAGTTTAATGGCTTATACGCCATGTCTGCTGTTT
>NC_055969.1:34083468-34090968 GCF_018492685.1 Alosa sapidissima
CCGTTACCATCCAAGGTGAAAATTCATCTTTTCACAGCATAAACAATTAGCTGTTAAATTGGCAGATAAACTAGAAAGATCAGACATCTTTAGTCATGGTGTCAATGTTTGAATATAGAAGACATAGTCGAACACAAGTTATATGTGGGATCACATAAAACATCCAACATGCATGGCAAAAGCATATATCTCAAAACCAGTTTGTGGGGGGCAAAGGTCACAAAAGGAAGGATGACTGCTGATAAGGGGGGGGGGGGGTCAAGGTCAAACATCAAGCTAGTTGCACCAGCCATCATCTGTGGTGTCCATCAGTTAGAGTGGACTTAATGCCACTGTATTGTATGCAGTAGTACATTTTAATGTGCCACTTTCATTTAAAAATAAATAAATAAAGCTTTGCTTGTTAAATGCTTGCTGGTGCAGGTCCTGGCCACAAAGGGCAGACGTGGGGCCATCTCACAATCTCCTGTGGATAAGGCATGTCCTGTTGCTAACTGCAGATACAGTTTGTTCCAGAATGTCTGATAATGATGGGGTCAAGAGTACTTACTGCCCTTCAAGGGCGCAGCACAAACCGCAAGTTCATGGTCAAGTAGTAAAGACAAATACAGACGTCACTGGATTTTCCTCTTTTTATTTTTTTTCACATAAACAATCATGAGATGCGCTTGCTGACTCTTTTGTACACAATGGGTCCCAGGGTCATGGTCTGGAAATAAATAATAAAAAAAAAAAGATACATTTGTTCAGATTGTACATCTAGGAGGAAATTCTGAGGATTTAAAAGCACAAGTGAAACCTTAACAGCAGCTGAACTGGCTTTACTCACGTTGGTAATGGTGTCTCCACACAACTCCGTGACTGACTCAATGCTTTTCAGTGAAACAGTCAGCTTGTTCCCATTCAGGTTCACAACGGTCTGCAACAGGAGACAAGATGAGGCCACAACCCGGAACAGAGGTTAATGAAATATTTGATTGAGTTCTCCAAATCGTAATTTCTTTACATCAAACAGAACAGTGGGTGTAAAGATCAGCTCATCGTAAGCAGATCTACACAACACCAGACACTGCAGAGGGGGCAATTACACTACACAACACCAGACACACTGCAGGGAGAGCAAATACACAGCTATGGGGCAATTCTACGTCCATAACGCCAACTAAATGCCATGGTATTTGTATGATGTGAATGATTTCAGTTTTTCATGTAAAGTTCTACAACCAAGAAGAGTGAATTCTCAAATTTCAAGTAATCATCATTCAAATCATACCATGGCATCGTGTTGGCCTTATGGTCGTGACAGTTTTGCGTGGAGTTGACCTATGGCAATTTCACACCATTGTATTAGTATCAAAACTCATGGATAACTCTGAACTCAGGCATTTCCATTCAGGCCTACTTGGGTAGGTCCAGCACACGCACCTTGATTTTCCCCTTGGGGATCAATAAAGTATCTATCTATCTACCTTGATTTTCTCTCCAGTCAGGGTCTCCAGCTCACTCTCCTGTCCGACCGTAAAGGAGTTGACCAGGACCTTGGTTCCCGTGGTGACGGTCACCTTGAAGTTATTGCCATTCTGCTCGATCTCAGAGATGCTCTTGATGTCCTTGCCCTTCTCAATCAGATCATCAGGGAGACCTACAAATAAAAAATATATATATAGAGAGAGAGACTACATAGCCATAAATGCAGACAAGCTTACATCACATATGCCTGAACAGAATTACCACAGTCAGTGGCTAAATGAACACTTACCAATGGCCTTCATGAAAGGCTCAAAGTTCTCTTGGGACTCCAACTGATATTTTCCAGCAAAGGCCATCGTGAACTTCTAAGAGAAAACACAGGTTCAGCCGCAGCCAACTGCTTATATAGCCCTGGTGGAATGAGTAACCGGCAGATGTAGTGATTGCGTTGGCTAATTGCAGGCCAATGATGAGGTAATGAGTTATGAAACATGACTAGAAAGTTGCCGCTGATAAACGTTTCAACCCTTATCAGTGTGAACTAAGCGGGCAACAAGATCAAAGTCATCGACCAACCAAGTAAGTCTTTTTTCTCTTAATTAACAAGGAAACCATACAGTGAGCCATACGTAGCCATGGGTTTCATCAGGTCCCTTTGCCACAAGTGTATAACATCGAGCGACTCGTTTTTGAATGCAGACTGCATGGTGCTTGATTTTAAACACCTGTGGCAAGGGACGTGCAAGGACATACGCCTATTCCTGGGTTTGGTCCCTTTCCACAGGTGTATAAAATCAAGCACTTAGATTATGAACGCAGAGTGCATGGTGCTTGATTATTCCTGTGGAAAGGGACCTGATGAAACCCATGAATAGTGCAAGGACATACGCCTATTTAGGCTGTGTTTTAGCCTACATGCATGTTATGTAGAAGCTTTTATCCAAAGCGACTTAGGCAACACGTTATACTAAGTCATAGGCCTATAATAATTTAAATATATATTAGTTATAGACTAAATAGGCTATCATTTGACAGAATAACAATTTCCATGAACATACAAACCACAACTCTGTAAAGGAAAATGAATTAGTTGCAAGTAAACAGACGATGTTTTTTGTAGCCTATTTTTATTTTGCTTTATGGAACGCAGGTTCATGTGTGTGCTAAGCCTACTGTGTCTGTGTCTTAACTGAAGGCAATCGTTTAATTTCGAATCAATCACAACTCTTAGCCTAGACTAGTCAGATGCAAGCACAGATCCAACTAGAAAATGTAATTTCGAGGAAATTACCAGTGCATGAAAATATAAATATACTGTATATTAACATAAAATGCAAAACAAACTTTTATTTGGAAACAGTTGGCAGGAGTCATAGTTGATAACAACTGACAGTTGAAATGTCTAAACAGTTAAATAGTTGTAGTTTAAATAGTTAAATTATTTAATAGTGAATTATTGTAGTGAGGACATTTATTTTGAAACAGTTGTGAGCAGAGGAAATAGGAACAGAATCTGTAGTCTTAATAGAGCCAGATTGTATGCTTAAAGCCTGAGACAGAGTATATAGTTTAAAAGTTGAATTTAGATAGTGTAATGGATGTTGATAGACAGAAAGTTGAATGGATGTTGATAGGCAGATTGTTTAATGGATGTTGGTGGATAGTTTAATGGGTGGATGAGTGAATGGTTTGAAGAGGATGAATGGATAGAAATTTGGATGGAATGTGCCTTATATCCTTGTAGAATGGAGACACAGAGAGAGTTGGCCTAGTTAAGCAGAAAGCAGTTGATACAGGTGCAATCAGTTTAACTGGCCCTTTGATGGGTCCTAGTAGTGAGCAGCTGGAAGTTGATACAGGTGCAAATCAAGTTAATTAGTCCATTGCGATGTCATAGTGCTAATGCAAAGTCTATGGGGAAAAATAAGCTTGTTTTTTTTTTTATTAATATCTCAAAAAGTATAAAGTTTACAAAAGTGAAAAATACATTCCCCACGTGTCCTTTTCAAGACCTACGTTACAAAGTTTGAACGAAGTTTCTACGTTAAACGGTTAAAGCTGAATTAGATGCAGAAATTTGGTGGGAAGAAGAAGAAGAAGAAGACTTCGGATAACAGAACAGTGCATTTTCATGCACTGTAATAAAGCTGCCCACATTACTTTCCCGTATCGTCTTTTAAAATGCACGTAGCCACACGATAGGCCTAGACTACTTCTTATGTTGCCTGCTATTAGGTTACCGTTTGCATCAGCCTAGTTCAAGTTGTCGCGATGGTCCTTTACTTGAAGGCGAGCTTCAATGTAGGATAAGGGTCAACTCTCAACAGACATGATGAACTGTAATAAGAATAATAGTTCTATAGATTTCAAGTCAGCAATACTAATTTGCCATAAAATAATAATATGTGCACTTAATTGTCCAGAAGGTGGCATAGTTGTGCGCGTTTTTCCTTTTCGACGCTTCGCCTCGATGCAAGTGTTGCACTGAACTGTGTTCCTTTTTTTGGATCCATACACTTTGGTTCCCGTCTTCTACCTGTATTGTTGTCTCCTGCCCCCAATTTGCAGTGACACTGACTTTCAGAGGTAGGTTGTTTTGCCTGTCTTTCCTTAAAAACAATGTGCAAGCATGATTTCGTGCACGTTGATCCAGCGATCATATCAAACTGCCTCTCACAATCGTCCGATGTGTATCGAAGTTGAGTAGGCTGTTTCTTCAAACTTTGACATATCATGTGATTTGAAATTGACCACTCTGTGCATGGTCAGTTACGCTACTGCAGAATTGATAGACTCGGCTTTTCGGGCCTTTTTCTGGTTTGACGATGAAACAGGGTTTCAGTCCAGCGGAGCATATACCATGTTCCCAGGGTCCAATGCTCCCCAGTTTTCTGCACTGAATGTCAATGTCCACCCTCACAGACTTCGATGCGCATTCCCGCTAACTTTGTGAGGGCTGTCACAGTGTGAGATTGTGAAGTGCATGAAGGCTCACGCTCACCCTTTCGGTGTCATTTCATAAGTCGGTAGTTATGCACTTTACCCAAGATGATTACAGTGCATGAAAATGCCCTGTTCTGTTATCCGAGGTCTTCTTCTTCTTCTTCTTCTTCTTCCCACCACATTTCTGCATCTAATTCAGCTTTAACCGTTTAACGTAGAAACTTCGTTCAAACTTTGTAACGTAGGTCTTGAAAAGGACACGTGGGGAATGTATTTTTCACTTTTGTAAACTTTATACTTTTTGAGATATTAATAAAAAACAAGCTCATTTTCCCCATAGACTTAACATGGGCTGATGACATCACAATGGGCTAATTAACTTGATTTGCAAGTTCAACTTCCAGCTGCTCACTACTAGGACCCATCAAAGGGCCAGTTAAACTGATTGCACCTGTATCAACTGCTTTCTGCTTAACTAGGCCAACTCTCTCTGTGTCTCTCCATTCTACAAGGATATAAGGCACATTCCATCCAACTTTCTATCCATTCATCCTCTTCAAACCATTCACTCATCCACCCATTAAACTATCCACCAACATCCATTAAACAATATGCCTATCAACATCCATTCAACTTTCTGTCTATCAACATCCATTACACTATCTAAATTCAACTTTTAAACTATATACTCTGTCTCAGGCTTTAAGCATACAATCTGGCTCTATTAAGACTACAGATTCTGTTCCTATTTCCTCTGCCCACAAATGTTTCAAAATAAATGTCCTCACTATAATAATTCACTATTAAATAATTTAACTATTTAAACTACTCAACTATTTAACTGTTTAGACATTTCAACTGTCAGTTGTTATCAACTATGACTCCTGCCAACTGTTTCCAAATAAAAGTTTGTTTTGCATTTTATGGTAATATACAGTATGTTTATATTTTCATGCACTGGTAATTTCCTCGAAATTACATTTTCTAGTTAATAACAAATCTTAATATAATATAATAAAGCAACATAATGCTGTGGCGTGAAACACACGGTTATCCAAAGGGAGGCTACACATTTTAACAATATGTCACAGGTAATGTCCCGTCCTATTCAGTTATCAATGGATATCCGTAAAGTCTTGAAGGTTCAGGACTAGACCTGAGAGGGGACATAAGAGATTCAGCCATTAACCCTTCTTGGGTCAGGATACATTTTAAGTTGAAATATAAATATATATATTTATATATAACCTTGCGCTCTGTGCCAAGTACCGGTTGCTTTGCTTCACCCACAGCGTCCTGCGGAAAGATGCGCTACTGCAGCACCCGAGGAGGAACGCAGGGATGGGACTTCAGACAAGTGCTGTTCTCCGGCTACGCTCCTGATGGGGGCATGTTCATGCCCGAGACGGTGCCCACACTGACCGCCGAGAGGCTGCGCTCCTGGGTTCCCCTGTCCTACCCCGAGCTGGTCTGCGAGGTCCTCTCCCTCTTCATTCCGCAGCAGCTGATCCCGAGGACAGACCTACAGGGTGGGAGGCCCGCAGCTCTGTGTTCTAGACCAAATCGACACAGACTGTCCGGCAGCTCTGTGTTCTAGACCAAATGGACAGACTGTCCAGTAGCTCTGTGTTCTAGACCAAATGACCAAATGGACAGACTCCTGTAGGCTCAGCATTTACAGAAGGCTGTCGGCTTTCAAGGCTGACTTGACGCAAGACTGACCAAAACAAAGGTTTTTTTTTTTTGCAGAGACAGGACTCAAGCGCATGCTTGTCACACTAAAAGCGTGATCCCTGATAGTGAATGTGCATTTTGCATAGCCAAAGTAGTCCTGTAGTCAAAGTAATCAAATGCACAAGAATTGGCAACGATCCTGCATGATTAGTTCACCAAGTGACTGACTGAAATGATGGGTTGCTTCCATGTAGCGCCGCTCTGTCAGTAATGGTCATCTTGTGTGTCATGATTCTCGTCCAGGCCTTATTTCAGATGCGCTGTCTAAGTTTGCGGTGCCTGGGGCGGTCAGCATAGCCAAGCTGAAGGACGGTCTGGACGTCCTGGAGCTTTTCCATGGGGAGACGCTGGCCTTCAAAGACCTGGCCATGACTTGCACTGTCCGGCTCCTGGAGTACTTCCTACAGAAGGAGAGCAGAAGGGCCACTGTCCTCGTGGGTAGGAGACCAGCATCATTATTTATGGGGCCAGTGTCCTGACCAGCATCATTATTTATGGGGCCACTGTCCTGACTAGCATCATTATTTATGGGGCCAGTGTCCTGACCAGCATCATTATTTATGGGGCCAGTGTCCTCGTGGGTAGGAGACCAGCATCATTATTTATGGGGCCAGTGTCCTGACCAGCATCATTATTTATGGGGCCAGTGTCCTCGTGGGTAGGAGACCAGCATCATTATTTATGGGGGGCTGTTGTTGTTTAAACTACATCCGTTTAAATATATTTCATTCATGGCAACTAGTCATTGATAATTATTAAATATGTATTAAATATGTATAAAAATGTAATGCTACAATTGTGTTGGACATTGTGTTGGTAGGCTTTTGCTTAGTTTGATGCATTGCATACCCATATATTTTCCTCAAACCTGAAAAGGTTCAACCAGGTCAGCTTGTTTGACAGAAATTTGGCCTGTATTTCAAACACCCCCAAATATGTTATAATTATGATAATGCTTTCTTCTACATCATAGTTGTGACGCATTACAAAATGCCCTAGCGTGGTCCAGTGTCCTGTCTGACGCATTACACAATGTCCTAGCGTGGTCCAGTGTCCTGTCTGACGCATTACACAATGCCCTAGCGTGGTCCAGTGTCCTGTCTGACGCATTACACAATGCCCTAGTGTGGTCCAGTGTCCTAGTGTGGTCCAGTGCCCTGTCCACCGTAAGATTTTGTTATGATGTATTGAAGTGGTGTAGCTTTAAAACTGAATATCAATCTAAGGATGAGAAAGACCAACGATTGAGCCATTTGTTGGTGCTAGTTAGGGATGTAACGATTACCGGTATAATGGTAAACCGCGATAAAAATGTTGACGATAACAATTACCGTTTTCATTTCAAATATCATA
>NC_055969.1:34093468-34105968 GCF_018492685.1 Alosa sapidissima
GTAGGCTGTGTTCTTTCCGTGCATCAATGTAGACAATTTCTTACTATCGCGAACTCTTGTCAGGGGAGGTCATTCATTTTGGGTGTCACCTATGACTTGAACAGATAGCCTGCTATGCCACCCAATGTAGGCTACTATTATTGTTTCAGTTACAGTCGTGTTTGTGACGCACAGACAGCCTTGTGGCCTATTTTGCTTAGGCCTCACTTTTAATGACAGTAGGTTGTGAGTGTATGTTGACAAAAAATAACCATGCAATTAATGTAGTCAACTTAAAACTTTGCTATAAAATATTATTAATTTATAGCACAAAACCATAACCAGTAGGCCTACCAGAACCTTGCATATTAGCGTCATGTGTGTGCGTCTATTTGGCAAGGCCACTAGCTGTCATGGATGCGTTGTTGCTATAGGAAGGCAGGTGTCAAAAGTTAAAAAAAAAAATGGAGATGGGCGGCTGTTGGAAATGGGGGATAACTAACAAGACATGGTGTAAAGAAATTAAAGTGCCAGGGGTTTGCTTTTGTGCGTTTGCTGCAAGAAAATTGTTTATGGATGCAATAGGAAAACGTTTTAGTACGCCACCAATCAGAAGACCGCCATAAGATTAACGTTCGTGCATTTCAGGACATCTTCCCCACCTGGTGCAACTAGACACCACAACAGCTACGTTTATGACCGTTTTTACGTTTAGAAAGTAGGCTATGCATGTTCTTTCATAGCGCAACACGACCTGTCCCTCACCATATCGCAACCTCTTGTCAACCTTATACAATCTGTTGCTGAAGACAAAAGCGCCCTCTCCAGATTGTCATTATCAAATGTGCAGACCACCTGCATGAGCACACACAGTATTGCTGCTCATTGGAAAACTGAGTTGTCTGTAAAACTCAAAATTACCATGTTTTCATTAAATGCGGATGAGGCAACAAATGGAAATATGATCAATATCTAGAATGTTCGGATTCGTTACTTTGATGAGGAAATTGGAAGTCTTGCAAACTTGATTTTATAGATTTTACTTGTGTTGAATTGCATATTAACAAGAAAAAAATCTCCCCTTTAAACACTTTTGGCCTGAAGTAATTAAATAAGAGTGTAAGTTAAAGCCTTTCTACAATATTGCTGCAGTAGAAAAGAACAGCAATGGCCAGGGATGGTACTAAAATATATTTTTGTTCATCAGGAAAACTCAATCTCAATCAAGAACACTCTCAATTCGCCTTATTCACATGGTGGCCATTGGCGGCTAAAACGAGGCTACAGGGTACACAACCCATAGGATTGTTATGTTCTATGCATTCACCTGTAGGTGGCATTAATTATATAGTAAGTGTACCCTGTAGCCTCGTTTTGGTTTAAACAATGGCCGCCGTGTGAATAAGGCGAATACTCCCTTTATTTTGCTGTTTGCGTCTTTTTGTACATTAAAAACCAATAGGTCGCGACCGCAAAAGGGGTGCTATCTCTATAGGTAGATATGAACAACGTATGACTTATGGCCTGAAAAAAGTTCAGTCAAACGATTTTTTTTCACTTTAATCCCTGGTGTCTGTGTGTGTGTCTGTGTGTGTGTGTTGCTGTCACCACAGCGGACGGTACCTCAGACGACATTGACGTTCCGCTACGTCGGCTGTTTGCTGACCAGCACCTGGTGCAGCTGTACGGGCTGATGAGCCTGAACTCGGTCAACATGGCGCGCATCCTGGTCCAGCTCGCCCACTTCCTGTACGCGTACCTGCAGCTCAGCGGCGTGGACAAGACCCGCGCAGGTGACGCCATGCCCAGCCTGGAGGTGGTGGTGCCCACGGGTGGGGCTGGTAACATCGCAGGTGAGCGCTAGAGGTGGTGCCCACAGGTGGGGCTGGTAACATCGCAGGTGAGCGCTAGAGGTGGTGCCCACAGGTGGGGCTGGTAACATCGCAGGTGAGCGCTAGAGGTGGAGGTGCCCACAGGTGGGGCTAGTAACATCGCAGGTGAGCGCTAGAGGTGGAGGTGCCCACAGGTGGGGCTAGTAACATCGCAGGTGAGCGCTAGAGGTGGAGGTGCCCACAGGTGGGGCTAGTAACATCGCAGGTGAGCGCTAGAGGTGGAGGTGCCCACAGGTGGGGCTAGTAACATCACAGGTGAGCGCTGGGGAGGTGGTGGTGCTCACAGGTGGGGCTGGTAACATCGCAGGTGAGCGCTAGAGGTGGAGGTGCCCACAGGTGGGGCTGGTAACATCGCAGGTGAGCGCTAGAGGTGGAGGTGCCCACAGGTGGAGCTGGTAACATCGCAGGTGAGCGCTGGGGAGGGGCCATCTCATATCTTTCATCATACAGCAGCAGAATGATGAGAACTGTTCATCCCAAGATATTAACAATGTAGATATATATGGGCATATTTCCAAGATATTAACAATGTAGTTATATATGGGCATATTTCCAAGATATTAACAATGTAGTTATATATGGGCATATTTCCAAGATATTAACAATGTAGTTATATGGGCATATTTCCATGTGTGCTGCAACATTGGCTACTCATATGAAGAGCTGGAACCAGCGGCGAGAATGTAGAGTTTAAAATCCCTGATAATGGACAGGATTAAGTTTTATTTTGTTTGTGTTTACATGGCTGTTAAGACTGCAAACTGATGTGACTTGTGGCCATGAAGATGGTAGTGAATCATATATATGTGTCTACGCTAGTGAATCATATATATGTATCTACGCTAGTGAATCATATATATGTATCTATGGTAGTGAATCATATATGTAGCTATGATAGTGAATCATATATAATTATCTATGGTAGTGAATCATATGTGTCTATGGCAGTGAATCATATATATGTGTCTATGGTAGTGAAACATATATGTATCTTTGATAGTGAATCATATATATGTATCTATGGTAGTGAATCATATATGTATCTATGGTAGTGAATCATGTATCTATGGTAGTGAATCATGTATCTATCGTAGCAGTGTTTCCGCTACATTATTTTTTTTTAACAGTGGCGGCAGCGCCCCCCCCCATTAAAAAACTGGTCGGGTGTCACTCCCGGGATGTTTTTTTAATTCTAGTTGCTAATCACACCATTTAGCCTAACATGACTTGAGAGGGACAGGATTCAGGAACTAAGACAGGCTCATCTTCTGTCTGATGTTGACAAACATGCCTAGCACATGGAAGCTCTTGATTGCGCATGCCACTACTAACGTCTATAAAAATGGTACCTCGGATTAGCATTGCTGTTTATTCTTAAACTGCAATTTTCAGCAGCCAGCGGAGGGCATTTAGCCTACTATGCTTACGGACAATATTTTGCATCTCCCCTAATTCTGAAGCAGTGGCACCGCTAAATGAAGAGGAAACACTGAGAAGAAGTTAATGCTTTAAATAGGCTACATCAATACAATATATAATATGTGAACTGAAACTAGATGGCTATGTGAACAGCAGCCAGCAGGGGAGGATACATCACAGGTTTATTTAAAAAGCAAATGTGCGTCTGCCCTGATTCTGAACCGTGGGGGGCCGCCATGCTGAAGTAAACGTAGAGGAAACACTGGGTAGTGAATCATATATATGTATCTATGGTAGTGAATGCTAGCACCTGCATGCCAGGATTTGTACTGTTATACAGCAAAGAATTCCATAAAATATTGAGATCTACTTTTACACTGCCTGAGTGACTGAGTATGTCTGTACTAGTTATGCATTACATTTTATATGGAGTATGTCTGTACTAGTTATGCATTACATTTTATATGGAGTATGTCTGTGGTAGTTATGCATTACATTTTCTATATGGTAGTTATGCATTTCCTTTTCTATGTGGTAGTTCTGCATTACCTTTTCTATGGATGGGCCCTCCATAGCTAGGCCTCTTATCTGAATGGTATGTGCTGCTTTTACTGTTTCTCTCTGTGGAGCTCTGTTAATGCATTTGTTAAGGTTCTGTTCTATGTTCCATTCTCTGTATGCTTGTGTGTGTGTGTGTGTCAGCTGGATGTATTGTAAAACAGATGTTGGTGCCGATACAACTCGTTGCCATGGTGAACTCTAATGACATTGTGTGTCGTGCCGTCCAGAAGGGTGATTTCTCCATGGCAACCAGTGTCAAGCAGACCATGGCCCCGGCCATAGACATCCAGGTGCCTCAACTCTGTACCTCCATACTGACACTGTATGTGTATGAATTTACACTGACCATTGTGAATGACGTGTGTGTGTGTGTGTGTGTGTGTGTGTAGGATCCTTACAACATGGAGCGTGTGTTGTGGCTTCTGTCAGGGAAAAATGGACCACTGGTGAAAGAGATGTTTGAAGAGTTCCAGAGATCTCACCACCTCCCCCTAACAGAGCAACTCCATAAGGAGGTGTGTGACACGCGCACACACACACACACACACACGCACATACAAACAAACATACATACACACACACATTGTATAGACATCATGCATGGAAACACACACACACACACACACACACACACGTTGATAGTGTTGGCTTATGTTCTTATGTCTAACCCTCACATCATTAATTGGTGTGCGTGCGTGTGTGTGCGTGCGCACGCATGTGTGTGTGTGTGTGTGCGTGCGCGCATGTGTATGTCTGCGTGCGTGTGTGTGTGTGTGTGTGTGTGTGTGTATGTGCGTGCATGTGTGTATGTGTGCGCATGTGTGCGCGCGCGTGTGTGTGTGTGTGTGTGCGCGCGCATGTGTATGTGCGCGCGCGCGCGTGTGTGTGTGTGTGTGTGTGTAGCTGAGCGTGGCCATGTGTTCGGGGAGTGTTTCAGATGAGGGCATAGTGGAGGCCATGCGGCGCTGTTGGGAGGAGAATCGCTACCTGGTGTGTCCACACACCGCCGTCGCCATCTGGCACCACTACCACTCTCCGCCATCCGGGGGGGTAAACAGGTCAGACACACACACACACACACACACACACTCATTCACTCACTGAAACCTGTACACGCACACATACACACACAACACACTCACTTACTCACTCACTCACTCAAACCTGTACACACACACTTACACACACATAACACACTCACTTAAACCTGTACCCCCCCCTTTTCCCGCTCCTCAGGTGCTACATCGCCACGGCGTCCCCAGCAAAGTTCCAGGCTGCGGTGGAGAAGGCCGGGCTGCCCCTGGAGCTGCCGGAGGAGGTGAGGGCGCTGGAGTCCAAGCCCACCCGCTACACACACCTGCAGCAGGGGGAGGACTGGGAGGCCCGACTCAGGGAGCGCATCCAGGCCATCGCCTCGGCCCGGGCCCGCGGGTCACTCTTCTACCCAGCCGAGGAGAGACCATAGATATGAATACCTGGGATGTCGATACCTATGGGATGTCGATACCTATGGGATGTTGATACCTATGGGATGTCGATACCTATGAGATGTTGATGCCTATGGGATATGAATACCTATGGGATATGAATACCTATGGGAGAGTCACTGATCTGAACCAGGCAGGAAAGAGCAACCTGTCTGGGGCGGCCATCTTAGATGAAGGATTTGGACTTTCAGTAGCACTTTTATTCAGAATGAAATGAAGGGAAAAAATCAGGCAATTATTTTTTTTAATACCATATTTCATGCACAGCGGTAATTAAAAGTGTATCATAAAATAATGATGCTTAATATGTTAAATAAGAGGAAGGAATGGCAAATGATAGGTTTGCAGATGTGTAGGCATGTACAAGGAATTAAGATTTTGAGGCGTTTAACTGAAGGCAGGGCTGTCTCAAACCCTTAGGGATTGGATGTTGTAGTGTTGGTCTACGCCCCAAACCCTCAGGGATTGGATGTTCAGGGTTCCCACGGGTCCTTGAAATCCTTGAAAGTTTGTGAATCTGAATAAAAAAATTCAAGGCCCTTGAAAGTTTTTGAAAATAGACATAAATAAATGGAGGTCCTTGAAAGTCCTTGAATTTCTTTTTGAGGAAAAAAATCCATACAATTCCGTCCGCTTATTAACATGTTTCCATTATTTCGCCACCACTTCTTTTGATATCCTACAGTATGCGTATGCCTGATTTACGTTGGTTAGAACTACACCGCTAGCGTGATTTCTGCGTGTTTGCCGCATGTAGTGTTTGTTGCCCAAATATTTAATGTAACATATTGATGAATAAACCAACAGGTTCATGGTAACGAGTTTATTTCAGCTCAGTTTTATGCAAAATACAAACATGAACAATAGAATAAGCCTACCATCTGTCATATGACCAAAAATAAAAGAAAACTGTGACGAGATATCCTTGGTCTGTTGAGGTAACATGATTTAACCATGCCCGCGCTTGAAATTTATCGACACATTAGGTCCTTGAATTTGAGGATTTTGGGCCTGGGAAGTCCTTGAAAGGTCCTTGAATTTGATCTTAACTAAGGTGTGGGAAACCTGATGTTGTAGTGTTGGTCTACGCCCCAAACCCTCAGGGATTGGATGTTGTAGTGTTGGTCTACGCCCCAAACCCTCAGGGATTGGATGTTTGGCACTGCAAGCGAAGTAGTAACTTGGCCCTCTCTCTAGTATTCCATTTGCCCGTTCACGCGACGGGTCCGCTAGATCAAGGGCCATCCGAAACCAACTCCTGTTTAGTGGTCGTGTCTTATAAACCCTCCAACACCAAGTGAACACTGATGCCCCAGCACGTCACAAACACTTTATACAAACGTGAGTACACCTGTAAACAAATCCATGCATAGCACACCTGTAAACAAATCCCTGCATAGGTTGCGTCAGAACCTGTTTCCACTAGGCAGGGTGAAGTTCATCCCAAAGCTGAGTGCGATATTATATATCCCACACGCCAGTGAGTGGGAGTGTGTGTTCTTAGATGACATGCAGGTCATCTGATTGTGTATCTCCCTGTTTCAGGTGTGTGTGTGTGTGTGTGTGTGTGTGTGTCATGTGATTGTGTACCTCCCAGTATCAGCAGTGCCCTTTGCCTCTGTATCACTATATAACTTTATGTTTTTATGGGTGCCAGTGAACCCTGGGAAGCAGTGTGTGTGTGTGTGTCAAGCTGTGCGCATGGCAATCTGCAATGAAAATCACACTCTCAAATATCACACACAGTGACCGTGATTTCAGCACACGTCCATGTGTTCTAAAGAGGACTGTCTTTTTTTTTATGTTCTTTATGGACCCTAGGAAGCTGTGTGTGTGTGTCCTTTATGGACCCTAGGAAGCTGTGTGTGTGTGTCCTTTATGGACCCTAGGAAGCTGTGTGTGTGTGTGTGTGTGTGTGTGTGTGTCCTTTATGGATGAGGTACTGGGCTCTTCATTCACCACAACTTTCCTGTTGAACATCCGTTACATCATCAGTTGGTTTATCTTGAAAAATCAATCATTACATGCAAAGACAGTCAGTGATAATTATGATCTACAAGCCTTATTTTCGTTCACATGACTAGTATTCCCGTAGGCTGGTAATGTTAAACACTTTGGATGGTTGCTACTCTAATTACTATTTGATGAGGCATTACGTAAACAACTGTGTTACCATGATAAAGATCTGAGACCTGATCTGATGATGACTTCTATGTGCATCAGATTAGATTTGCTATCTGTACACAACTCTGAATATGCACAGATTTGAGTTTTGTCTATGAAGGTATTATAATACAACTTGCATAAATCAGATATACTCGGGAATACACTTTTTTCAGAACTTGCAACACATTAATTTGGGCTTATCTATATTTTATTGTTTTATGCTGTTTCTGATTTCTGAAGGTTTTTTCACTCATCAGTGTTCATCCAACTCTGACTTACATTGGATAAGTATTTAAGTCATTATGTTAAAGGTTTGTTATGCTTTAGCTGAACACTTTAAGTTGTATTTTGCTTACTTTTTGCAAAAAATGCTGATAAAATGTGAAGCTTGATTTATGCAGTCGGGTGAAGACTTGTCTCACTATCAGTCATGCCATTAAACATTGCAATCTAATAAACATTTAAATGTATACATTTCATTTATGTATAATTGTAAATATAAATAAAAAGTGACTTACAAAAATGAGGAATAACATTCAAGCCACATTGCAGTGGAGACCTTCGATAAAATGTAATACTTCAACGTTAAATACTATTACCAGAGGATGAAGGGTGCAGGAGTATAAGTAGTCAAAGTGTAGTGCAAGGAGCTAGTGTAATGCAAGGAGCTAGTGTAGTGCAAGGAGGTAGTTGAAGGTGTGTAGTGCAGTGCAAGGAGCTAGTGTAGTTGAAGGTGTGTAGTGTAGTGCAAGGAGCTAGTGTAGTTGAAGGTGTGTAGTGTAGTGCAAGGAGCTAGTGTAGTTGAAGGTGTGTAGTGTAGTGCAAGGAGCTAGTGTAGTGCAAGGAGGTAGTTGAAGGTGTGTAGTGCAGTGCAAGGAGCTAGTGTAGTTGAAGGTGTGTAGTGCAGTGCAAGGAGCTAGTGTAGTTGAAGGTGTGTAGTGTAGTGCAAGAAGCTAGTGTAGTTGAAGGTGTGTAGTGTAGTTGAAGGTGTGTAGTGTAGTGCAAGGAGCTAGTGTAGTTGAAGGTGTGTAGTGTAGTGCAAGGGAAGTGTGATAGGAGAGGAGATACTCTCGGAAGAGTTGGGTCTACAAGAGCATCTTGAAAATAGAAAGGAACACCCCAGCTCTAGTAGCACTTGGTAAGTCGTTCCACTTTAGGGGACTACAATACAACAGAAGTACATACTCAAGATATCTTTTTTTCATATTACTTTATTCATCTTGTTTATTCAACTCCAGAAAGCACTATTACAGTACAATACAGTATCTCTGTCTTGTCATACATCTATTGATATCTATTTGCTGTACAAAATGTCTGTATGTACATGTGAATGATTAGTCTTTGACTGATGTGGTCATTGTTTTCTCGACACATCTTCATTGCTTAAGACATTTCCTGGTGAGCTCGGACGATGCTCATTGGTGGAGTCTAAATGGGTGGGTCTGCCCGCTGATATGAAGGAGCTTCATCAGGAGGTCCTTGCTGCTTTCCGATTGGTTAAGAGGAGTGTCCTCATCATCGGCATCCAGACAGGATTGGTCGACGGCACAGCCCTCTGAGAAAACGTTATCAGATATTAACACACACACAATATACATCAGATATTAACACTCACACACAATACGCATCAGATATTAACACTCACACACAATACGCATCATTTTGCCAGTATTGCATGAACATGAAAGAATTCGTATGCTGTAAATAATTCAAAACAATACAGAAATAAGCATCCACAGCAGAGAAATCGGTTCCATAAACTAATGCAGAACAAGGATTAAAGTTTCAGTGAATGTTGATGTTATATCTGCTGTCCAGCTATTGCACATATTATCTGTTCCAAATAATGTCATGGAAAAGAAAAAGCATCTCAGCAACTTCCCCTGCCATATTAATTTTATTCAATTAAAAAATATTTCCTCAGTTTTTTTTTTTAATGTTGTGCTATTGGTCTGGATGAAAATGGAAATGTCTCATCCTCCAAATTGCAATTCACTTACAAATACAGTATAAATTATGTCAAAAGAAGGAAAGAATTATGTGAGTGATACTAAGCGATAGTACTAAGACTGGAGTAAACAAGTAAACCTGAGTTGATACAACTCATAATGGAGGATGCCTCTTCATGTTAATCAATGGTAAGGATTTTAACACACAAGTGTTTTGGCTCTGAAAGCTGCGGAGAAGGCTGAGGTGACGCTGATGCGCTGGTGGTGTCTCGTCCGCCTCACCTGAGTCGCAGCAGATGCCTGGGGCGGCGCACCGTCCCTCCTCTGAGCCGCAGGCTCGGCCGCCGGCCTCGCAGGGGGAGGGCAGGAAGTTCTCCTCCAGGCAGCGCGTGGTCTCGGGGGAGCCCAGGTAGCAGCCCATCCCCTCCCCGCAGCAGATGCTGGGGCCGAAGCAGCGACCTCTGTCCCCGGGCCCACAGGACAAGCACTGCAGCCGGGGGCAACAGGGGCATTATGGTATGGTAACGGGGGTACTAAATAACCAATGAATATCTACACAGAAGACACATGGACTGGTACCACTGCAGTTTAAAATGGAAGAAGAAGCCTGAGGGCAGAGCCTTATAGATAGTCCTCTCTAGGGCTCTGGTCTAGGGCATTAGATGAATAAGTGAATTCCAATGAAAGATATATTTCCCCCCCCAACCACACCTTCCTGGGCAGGTCCTGCAGGGCTCTCTTGCCCCCGATGGGGCAGTTGGAGATGTAGCAGGCCGTGCAGACGGACAGGAGGCACAGCAGGCAGAAGACCAGTCCCGGAGCTCCAGACATCACTGAGTGAGCCAAGCACAGACCAGGAGAGACCAGAGAGAAGGAATAGAGAGGGAATAGAGAGAGAGAGGAGAGAGGGAAGAGAGAGACCGGAGAGAGAGAGGAGAGAGACCGGAGAGAGGGACAGAGAGAGGCACGGAGAGAGGGAAGAGAGAGAGAGAGGAGAGAGACCAGAGAGAGGGACAGAGGGGGACAGAGAGAGACCGGAGAGAGAGAGGAGAGAGACCAGAGAGAGAGACAGAGAGAGAGAGACCGGAGAGAGAGAGGAGAGAGACCAGAGAGAGAGACAGAGAGAGGGAAGAGAGAGAGACAGGGAGGGAAGAGAGAGACCGGAGAGAGGGACAGAGAGGGACAGAGAGAGGGAAGAGAAGTTAGCAGTGGGTTTTACATAAAAAACAACACAGTCACAGAACACAGTCAAGTCAATCAGAACATTCAGTCTGAGCTGTTCATTGAAATATGAAATTACCAACGTAAATCTAAAAAGATTATTTTTTAAGGTTCTGCAGTATAAATGACAAACAGACTTACTTTGTGAGGTTGAGAGTTGAGTTGCTCTGAGGTGCTGGTTTACGTAGTATCAGGAGGGAAGATGCGTGTTTGGTCTTGGATATGAAAAGCGGCCCTTATATACTCTTAAGACCCCTGAGGACATGCTGTGGGTCTGTATCTCCTGATTAACAGTGATCACCATCAGATTAATTGTGTGACCTGGTGGGGTCAGTGTCATGGGCTGTAGGAAGTCAAGTAATGAGCAGTGAGGTTTTAATGGAGACCACCCGTGACCATGCATAAGGACATCATCACGGCAAGGCAGGATAAGTTAAGTGGCAAGTGGTGGTCAGATTTTGAAGTTCATTTCTGACAAAAGCACAATTATAGCTTTTTGGTCAGAGAGGCACAGCTCCAATGTGAACTAAGGCCATGGAAGTCATGTTCCTCAGTGTTTGGGAGTAAGCTCTCATCTGATAGACTGTATGCAGAATTAAAACTAGATTGTATAATGAAATAGCTGCCCACATATCTGCTCACACTAGAGGGCCTCCAGTCTTGCTCTGGCTGCCTCACCTGTCAACACCTGTCAGTGTTACATCAGCTCACGACTTCACTTGAGTTAACACATGGAACAGAGAGAGGCCCAGTCTGATAATCTCAGTGAAGTGCCTCAGTAACAAAACACAAATGAATAATATTATATCAAACATGATGAGACAAAAATATCTTCATCTACACATTTATGGCCTACATCAGTCGCATAGATTTGTTCAGTTTAGGTATTGTGGCCTGGAATTCCAAATGGATATAAAAAAATGGCAGCCTAATATATTCCTCCAGTCACTGTGCTACTCTAATTAGACTCATGAGGTCACGCATTTAATATGATCACCTTTGTAACACCGTACAGCCCAATAATTTATTGATATAATAATTGGGGTCATCATAATTGATTTTAATGATGTGCAGGGCCAGTGAATTAAACTTCATTATATGACCACAGTCAAAAGGCCAACTGAGTTAAAATAGCCTAACTGACTCAGTCTGACGCAAGCTTCTGTCAGAAGGCCTATCTTTAATTAATTTTCGGCCACCTGACTGGCTATTTTGAACTAAAAATTTTTTTTTTAAACTGTTTTAATCATGCCACTGTTTTAAACTGTTTTAACCACTGTTTTTTAAAGGCTATAGCCTATATTTTTTTATAATTGAAAAAAATAAATGAGAGGATCCTTTAATATAGGCCATATATCTCTAAATGACTCTCCTACTGCTGGCTAACAGTAAGCGAGGAGATTGACCTAATCTGTAGCATTTAATTCTATTATCAAGCAGAGAAATAGGGGCATGTATTGTTTACATGGGATTAACCAACAGATTTCATTTTTGACTGCCGACAGACAACATCGCGACTCCTCCTCTCTGCTGGCTGGCGTTGCCTTCCACCTGAGCACCGTGAGCTGGAGCCAACATGGCGGAGTTACTGTAGCTCCGCAGTGACCATCGCAGCTCTCACGTAACGTCAGCAGTCACGGACTAATTATTAGACAAAATACGTCGTATTCAGGCCTTGTTTCCTATTGTACTTATACACGGGACGTTTGTTGGAAGAATTTGTCAGGCCGCAGTCTCAGCATTTGCCTTACTGGCTCAGAATCTTCAACGTCGCTGACAGACCGAAACGTTAGCTCATTGACAGGGGGAGTAGCCTATTCCGCAGG
>NC_055969.1:34108468-34143468 GCF_018492685.1 Alosa sapidissima
CTCTCCCTCTCTCTCTCTCTCTCTCTCTCTCTCTCTCACTGTCTCTCTCTCTCTCCCTCTCCCTCTCTCTCTCTCTCTCTCCCTCTCTCTCTCTCAGGTAATCCCTGTGTCATCAGGTTGAGGTGCCCTCTCCTCACACTCATCCTCTCTACTTCCTCCTTCCGTCCCTGCGGTGACGACAGCAGCCGTTGTGATGTCGTTGGCCTCGGCCGTCCCCTCCCCGCCTCTCCCCCCTCTGGACACGCTGTCGGTGTCGTCGCTGCTGTCGGGCGACCTGGACGGGGAGGAGGAGGACGGGGCGGGGGGCGCGGAGCTGGGCGACCTGGAGGTGAACCCGTACGACGGGCTGCCCTTTTCCTCGCGCTACTACAGCCTGCTGGAGCAGCGGCGCCACCTGCCTGTCTGGAGCCTGAAGTACAGCCTGCTCGAGCATCTGGAGGAGCACAGCATGGTGGTCCTGAGCGCGCCCAGTGGCTCCGGCAAGAGCACCCAGGTGAGAATATAGCACCCAGGTGAGGCTGGAGCACCCAGGTGAGACTAGAGAACTCAGGTGAGAATGGAGAACCCAGGTGAGAGTGGAGATTGTAGTGCACAGGTAAAGAGTGGAGATTGTAGCACCCAGGTGAGGGTAGAAACCATAGCACACACAGGTGAGAGTGGCCACTGTGGCGCCGTTTGTAAACTGCCTCTGTAAACCCTCCAAGCATACTCATACTCTGCTGCTTTGAAACTTCAGAATGCTGTTGTTCGGCGTGTCAGTGCGTCAGTGTCACATTCTCAGGAGAGGTCAGAGCGTTCTCTGGGCGGGCACTTTAGCCGAAGAGACAGAGCTGCAGACATCAGTCAGCTGAAACCAATGCAGATAGCAGACAGAGTTTGGGGGAAGTTGGACAGCTGCAGACTTCCAGGCGTATTGTAACCTTTAATTAGTGATACTGCAACAGTTACGTAGTGCTCACTTCTTACTGTTGAGTTGAATGACCCTGTTTTGTGATCAGACCCTGTAGTGTACAGTCTAGGTGTGAGAGGACAGTGTACTGTGTAGCGAGGGCAGACAGAGGTCAGATTTTTGCAGGTGAGACCAGGAGAGACCTTCAAATTTACTCTGGAGCAATTGGGTGTAATGTCTCCATCTCTCTCTAATATTCAGCTAATAATGTTAAACCCCATGCACACGCACACACAACACACACACACACACACACACACACATACACAACATGGTCTCACCCTCTCTCCCTATCCTGCCCCCTCCTCAGATCCCCCAGTGGTGTGTGTAGTACGCCCTCTCTTTCTGTCTGTCTCTTTCTCTCACACACACACACACACACACACACACACACACACTTCTCATCCTCTGTGCTGTCTTGTATCCCCTTCCCAGGTTCCCCAGTGGTGTGTGGAGTACGCCCTCTCTCAGCAGTTTGCTGACGGGCTGGTGTGCTGCTGCCAGCCGTACGCGGTAGCTGCCTGCAGTCTAGCGCTGCACGTGGCTGACGAGATGGACCTCAGCCTGGGCCTGGAGGTGGGCTACCGGGTGCCGCATGACGACGGCTGCACCCCGGACACACTTCTCAGGTGAGTCCTAAAGATTTGGGATATACCTGTTTTTTGGCCAAGTGTAACAAAATACATTTACTCACGTTACTGTATTGAGTAGTTTTTCTATGTATTTTGTATTTTTTAAGTAGCTTATAAAATCGGTATTTTAAATTTTACTTGATTACATTTTGAGTGAAGTATTGTACTTCGCTACATCAAAAATCCCATCCGTTACTTGAGTAAAAAAAAAAAGTTAAGACTAACGAAAACAGAAAGGGAGAGAAAAAAAATCGCGCCCTAAACCACTAGCCTAGTGATAATGATCAGCATGTAGCCTACAACAGGACATGAATCAAGCTGGCGCCATGCAGTCTTTCTGAAAGTGATGGAGATGGAGCTGGATCACGAGATGCATCAGATTACATGTGCAGCCTAACCTATGAAAGTGTAGGCTATTTTCTGCTATTTCAATGGGTTGTCTCAGTTCGTTTTAACACTAATGATTGCGGAGATATTCAAGCAAACACCATGGGATTTCGTGTTTTGACGTTTGTGCTCACCTTTCTTTGGAAAGAAGTTTATTAGCAGTTGTTTTGCCTCATTTTGATGTCTCTCTTTTTCCTGTTTTGGCCTTTGTTTTTAGTAACCTGACTTGGCTTTCTTGGAGAAAGACATTGCACCAGCAGCACAACAATTAGCGGTCCACTACTAGCGATGCTCAACTAATGAACTTATCTTATGAATCGTTCAGGCAGACTAAACCATTTAGCTCTTTAGCAAGGGAGAGTGAGAGTGACCTTAGACAGTTTTCGCTATGTTTTGTATACAAAATCCAGTCAGTCAAACTTAAAATTTCGTCTGACATTCATTTTGACATTTTTTTCAGTAATTAGCCTAAACTTCCAGTGAGTCTATTCAAAATTTTCACCACACATTATATTAACACACATATAAAAAAAATCCAAACATAAGAGTTATGTGTAATAAAGTGGAATGAAAAAGTATTGAACGTGCCTACTGAAATTTCTTCAATACTTTGTGGAAAAGCCTTTGTTTGTAATGACAGCTTCAAGACATACCTGTATGACAAAACGTATTAGTCGCAGTATCAGGTATGATTTTGGCCCATTGTTCTAAACAGATTCCAGGGGTCCCTCTTGTGAATCCTGATCTTTAGTTACTTCCAGAACTGTTTAATTGAATTGGCTGCCTTCAATTCTTTCTGGAGCTTTCTCCGAGTGGTCCTTGGCTCTTGGAATTGACTATCCTTCTGACTCCCTGGTCAGAAATATTGCAAGGAGATCCTGTGCATGGCCGGTTGATGATGCAGTGATGTTCCTTCCACTTGCAGATAATGGCTCCCTTGCTGCTTACTGAAAGATTCTGAAGTTTTGAAATGCATCTGTAACCAGTTTCATTGATATGTTTTGCAACAATAAGGTTGCAAAGGTCTTGGGAGAGCTTTTTGCTTATATCCATCATGAAATGTTTCTTGTGTGACACCTTGGTAATGAAAAACATTTTTATAGCCCATCAATATGTAGGCTACTAACCAAGCTTTTATTCATTTGCACAGATAGAAAGGATAACTACTCTCTAACTAGTTACAGAATCCAGCTCGTTCCTTCCCTTTATAGTGCTTTTTCTTAGCGTGTTCAATACTTTTTCCCTGTGTTATTCCACTTCATTACACATGACTCTACTTATGGACTTGTTTGGATTTTTTATGTGTGGATTACCTGAGTTATTACTAATGCCTGGTGAAAATGTTGTGCCCCCCGTATTCCACTTTTCAAGGGCCCTCTCCTCCATTGGGGCGCTATACTTCCCACCCCCCCCCCCCCAAGTTTGACGCCCTTTTATCTGCTGAACCTTCTGCTCGTTTCCAAATATAAAAAAACTCTCTGCAACTCAACATTGGCCTGCCTGCCTCAGCTGCCTGTGTGCTGAATTACTGTTCACTGCAAAGTGACCAAGGATGAGTGCAACTAACTTTGAAAATCAACTACTGCTCAAACTTAAAGGAGAACTGCGGTGATTTTTCACATAGGTCTCCATTTCTCAACGTCACCGAGTACTGTCGGTATGAACAAAACTGAAACAATCGGTTTTACCTAGCTCGAGTTGCTGCAGCTACAGCGCTACACACTGGGAGCATGAACATGGCTGCCTTAGCTGCTGGCTGCAGCAACTCGAGCTAGGACCAAAGTCCTTTTAGGCAAGTACCTTCACTCGGCGGCCATATTGCAACACTTTTTGGGCACTTATCGGGGCATCTAATTCGGCAGAAATGCGTGTGCGTAAGGCTTCACGACACCAATCTTGCTCCAGCGGCGAGATCACAACAGATGATTGGCATGATGTCTTCACAGCACACCACATGATTGGCTCAATGTATTCACAACACACCATATGATTGGTAGCCTGGAAAATCCAGACCCTGATAATCTAGAAAGATTAAGGGTCTGGCAAAGAGCAATGTAATGGTCCAACTCGAGGGGCGGCAACAAGCATGCATTTAAAAATCACATTGCACGCAATTGGATAATACTAGACCATGTTTACTCTGAATAATTTGGCGCAATCGGATAACACTACGACTAACGTGTACTGTCCTCCAACGTTTCAGCGCTGTCTTCATCAGTTTAGCTGGTTCCCCGGAATATTGGGGGAAAAGTAACGTGCATCATTGCTCTTTGCCAGAGTGTCTCGCAGAGACAATTCCATTGTACTTGAGTAATATTTCATCAAAGTATTGGTACTTTTACTTGAGTACAATACAAAAGTGCTAGCATCACTTACTAGCTAAAACCCCAGGGAGCTAGCTCTCTCACTAGCATAAACCTCAGCATCACTTACTAGCTAAAACCCCAGGGAGCTAGCTCTCTCACTAGCATAAACCTCAGGATGCTAGCATCACTTACTAGCTAAAACCCCAGGGTGCCAGCTCCCTCACTAGCCTCATGGCGCTAGCATCACTTACTAGCATAAACCCCAGGGTGCTAGCTCTCTGACTAGCATAAACCCCAGGGTGCTAGCATCACTTACTAACATAAAACTCATGGTGCTAGCAGCACTTACTAGCATAAATTCCAGGCTGCTAGCTGTCTCACCAGCATAAACCACAGGGTGCTAGCATTACTTACTAGCTAAAACACCAGGGTGCTAGCATGACTTACGAGCTAAAACACCAGGGTGCTAGCATGACTTACTAACACGTCTCTAAAGGCGTAGGGAGGAAGGTTTACCTAACCTACATACTGCACAGCTACATACCAGCTGGCTACAATAACACGTATGCTTATGCTGCATTCCAGACAACTCGGATGTCAGATATTTCCTAGTTGGAATCTCCCAATTGTATTCCAGACAAACTCAGAGGTCAAGAATTCTGGCCTCCTGGGAAAAAGTACAATGGCATGGCACTTGATGTCGGAGTTCCCACTTCTGAACTCAGGGTAAGTCGATCTATCCCAACTTCAAGGTTGGAACTGAAGTCCGACCTCCGACGTCCAAGTTGTCTGGAATGCAGCATTACACTCTGTTGAAAGCAAATATAACCCTGGCATAAACGCCCAACGCCAGACACGTTGCTCAGGTGAACACCAACATCAAGGGATCAGGCATCACGCAGGGAGCACATCCTACCTTGATTTACATGATCACCTCTCTGAGCAAAATAAACAAAACAAAACTGTGAGGATAAACAAAACATCTGTGAGGATCATCTGAGAAAGTCACACTAACATTGCTGCACTGTCCTGCACTGTACATCCTTAAAATAAAGGGAGGATTCTAGAACTTTGTGACAGTCATTTAGCTTGTTCTCAACTGCAGAGAATAGAACTGCAGAGGAACTTACAACCTTTTCTGTCCTACATAGCACAGTAAAGGGTTTTAAATAGAGCATTTAGGGACTTGTATAGGTGAAGTAGCTGAAAGGTTGCTGCATAATGTGGGATAACTTGGCTAAAGTCACAGAAAGGAAGGAACGTTATCCTCTACAGCCAGCACTGCCTGGCATATAGACTGGTGTTTTGACTTCCTCTGTTCTCTAGATGCCACCTACACTTTTGTGGCATTTCTCATTTGTCTCATTCTATTCAAGATGGGGAACTACAACTCCCAGAATGCACCACATGTCTGATAAAGTCTGGCCAGTTGATGAGCATGTGTGGCTCCATTCGGTGAGGTGTGCGCGGTGTCGCCAACATGATAGACATCCGTTGGCTTGTCTGCGGCTGATTCAACGCGTTGAATCTGTGTCGGGAAAAGGGCTGCCCTGATTGGTTGTTTAGCTTGCCTACTTGTAGTTAAGAAGCACAGTGTAATCATCAGATATTCCCATCAGGAGATCCAATCCTGCTAGTCAGTATTCCATTTATTTTTCTGTCTCTATCTCTTCCATAACCTTTCCGTCTGAACATGGTAAGCTAATGTTGGCACTGCTTAATTTACATTGTGTTCAGCTACACCTGTATCTCCTGCTAACATTAGAATGTAGTCTATGCGCTAATTGACACATATATCCGGTTAACAGTAGAATGTAGTCCAGGGCTCTCAAGTGTCATGCATTGAGCGTGACAGTCACTCATTTCAGTCTTTTGTCACGCTCTCCTGCCACACATTGTATTTCTCACGCAGAAAAACTATTTATATATTTAATATGCTGCGGCAGCGCCCAAAATGTCTCTTGCCGCGCCGCTCTCACTATGGAACCGGTTAGTGGTCCAGGTTAGTGGATGCTCAGAGGTGGTGAAAAAGGCCCATTATTGAATTGTCAGTGCCATGTGTCAAATCATTTCTTTTGCAGATCTGAGCAATTATAAATTATACTTTTGCCCCATTTTGACTTAGGAGGGCATTGCTCCTACATACTTTAGCCAATAATCAAACGTCTGCTCTCTTTTGGAAAGCTGAGACACTGTTGGAAAACAATTAGAATAACTGTGTGATGTACTGTCACAAAGTTACAAAGGCTAGATTATTCTTTTATTTTTCTACCGGATAACAAGCATCTTTGAACTGGCCACATTTCAGCCCTCTAGGTCTTGACTTGATATGACTTGAGTCCTAGCATTAGGTCTTGTCATGCTGTGTGCAAAAGTAGATCAATATACAATGACAACATGAGTACTTTAGACCATTATTTGCCAAGGTATGCTCATGCATTTTGTAAAATCCCCTATGAAAACTCCCCATAGGACTTTGGGTTATCCAAAATGCATACTGGCAATCAAATGCTTACTGCATATGAACCCCACATAAGCATAATCTTGGCCTCAAATGAAAGGTAATACTCTGAAGTTTCATGCTTGCATTTGGATTGTAGGCTACTTCAGGTTCTGATATGACTACAGTAAATATGGAATAATTACAAAAAATACAAATCTTTACAATTTCTATTTCAATTCAATTAGTGTGTATAAGTCTACATGCTAATTGCCACATATATCCCGTTAACAGTAGAACGTAGTCTACTCACTAATTGACACATATATCCCGCTAACAGTAGAACGTAATCTACGCGCTAATTGACACATATAACCTGCTAACGGTAGAATGTAGTCTACGCGCTACACAAGATGACTAAGTGGCCAATCAGCATTGCAGCTAGTGCTTTTAGCCTTGTGTGCAGTTAATATAACAGAGATGAACCTCTGCCTCTGTCTGTCTTCCCCCGCGGTGCCCTCTGGTCAGATTTGAGACGGACGCTCTGCTGCTGGGGGACATGATGTCGGACCCGCTGCTGCGTCAATACGGCGTGCTGGTCCTGGACGAGGTGCAGGAGCGGACGCTGTCCACGGACGTGCTGCTGGGGCTGCTGAGGGACGTGTGCGGTCAGCGGGCCGAGCTCCGCGTGGTCGTGCTGTCCGACCCCCACACCGCCCCCGCCATTGCGGCCTTCCTCGGGGAGAACGTGCCCCTCCTGGCCCTCCCGCCGCCGGACCACCCCCCCAGCCTGGAGACGGTGTACCGTGACCCCCCTACGGGGCGAGAGCCGGCCGCTGCCTCCTGCCACATGGTGCTGGACCTGCACCGCAGGGGAGAGGAGGGGGACATCATAGTGTTCCTGCCCTGTGCCCAGGTCAGTCAGTCAGTCAGTGAGTGAGTGTGTGAGTGAGCGAGCGAGTGAGTGTGTGAGTGAGAGAGAAAGTGAGAGAGTGAGCATGTGAGTGAGTGAGTGAGTGAGTGAGTGTGTGAGTGAGCGAGCGAGTGAGTGTGTGAGTGAGCATGTGAGTGAGCATGTGAGTGAGTGAGTGTGTGAGTGAGAGAGAAAGTGAGAGAGTGTTTGTTTATGTTTTAGTGTGTATAGTTTGTCATGGCTATGCCCAAGATGGGAGGAAGGAGGGGACATTATCGTTTCTCCCAAATGCACAGGTGTGTGTGTGTGTGTGTGTGTCTGTAGCCTTGTGACTATGTATAGATGTTGGTGTGTGTGTGTGTGTGTGTGTGTGTGTGTGTGTGTGTGTGTGAGTGAGAGAGAGAGAAAGGGAGTGTGTGCCACTACACTCTAAGGCTCGTAATCTCATTACTTTCCTTTTTATACTGCTGAAGCTGAAGCGTGACTGTGGCTGATGGCTCCCTGCTGTTGGGCCTTATCTCTCCTCTCTCACTTTCTCTCTCTCTCACTTTCTCTCTCTCTCTCTCTCTCTCTCTCTCTCTCTCTCTCTGCTGTCTCTTTCCTTCTTCACTCCATCTCCATTCTCCTTTTCTCTTTCTTTGTTTTCCTCTTCACTCTGTCTCTTCTCCTGCTCTCTGTTGGTCTCTGTCTCTTTCCGTTTTCACTCCACTCCATTTCTCTCTTATACCTTCATCACTCTCTCTCTCCCTCCCTCTTTGTCTCTCTTTCTCCCTCTCTCCCTGCTCTCTCTCTCTGTTCCACTTTCTCACACTGTGTCATGCACCCTTTTTATGTCCTGGAGGCCTTTACTTATTCTACTCCTCTGGGTGTGATGCCGCTCTCTCTCTCTCTCTCTCTCTCTCTCTCTCTCTCTCTCTCTCTCTCTCTCTCTCTCTCTCTAATTGTATCTTCCCATATCGTTTCCTTCAGTTTGTCCCCCCAAGGAGTCCTTTCTGTCTCTCTCACTGTCCTGCTTCTGTCTCGCTTATCTGTCGAATATCTACCATCTTTCTCTCTCTCTCTATTTCTTTCTTTCTTTCTCCTACTCTCTCTCCCTCTCTCCCTCTCTCCCTCTCTCCCTCTCTCTCCCTCTCTCCCTTTCTCCCTCTCTCCCTCTCTCTCTTCCTCCCTCTCTCTCTCTCTCTCTCTCTCTTCCTCCCTCTCTCTCTCTCTCTCTCTCTCTCTCTCTCTCTCTCTCCTCTCTCTCTCTCTCTCCTCTGAGGTGGCCCTGTCACATTAGTCCTCCAAATGGCCGCAGTGTTTCAGGTGTCTCTCCAGGTGACGCCACCAAACCCACAGGCACACACACCACACACACTACACTCACACACACTCTCACACACACTACACTCACACACTCTACACTCACACACACTAGAGAACACAATTCACTTTTCTACATATCAGTTTCTCTTCAACTTACACACACACACACACACACACACACACACACACACACACACACACACACATATACACCTGTTCTCTGCTCCCTTTGTGTCAACAGCACCGCACCCTGCCCTGAGTGAGTGTTCTCCTGATCCCGCTCCATGTCCCTGCTAAGTAGAGGAACAGGAATGTGACGCTGCATGCCAAGTCACTGGCAACAAGTGATCTAGTTAAGGCCGTGTGTGTGTGTGTGTGTGTGTGTGTGTGTGTGTGTGTGTGTGTGTATGTTCAGGCTGAGTAAACTTAGTTATGGTAGCAAGGAAGTTTTGTCTATAGTCCCCTTTTTGAGCATGCTGATGACACTCTGGTCTCTGTGTGCTGTGGTGTGTGAGAGAGTGTGTGTGTGTGTGTGAGAGAGAGAGAAAAAGAGGAGGAGCCATCACCATGTTCGTCAGCCATCCCTTTAACTGCCGCCACCAACCATCCCTTTAAGAAGAACACACCCTCTCGGCTGCCACAGGGAGCAAATGAATGATAGCCTAACTTAGAAGTAGTCTCATGCCAGCGTGTGTTTGTGTGTGTGTGAGAGAGCGAGAGAGAAGGAGAATCTTTGTGTGTGTGTGTGTGTGTGTGTGTGTGTGTGTGTGTGTGCGTTTACCAGTTGACAAACCAGCTGTTTACCAGTTGACACTTTGAGTCAGCAGACATGTGTTTGTGGCTAATTTGTGAACTGTGTGAACTGGAAGTGTGTGAAGTTGCAGTGTGTGTGTGTGTGTGTGTGTGTTTGCATCTCAGCTCCTAATTGTATGGTCATTTGTGCAGCCGCACCCTAAGCACTGCGGCAGAGTTCTTGTGCCCTGCAACTACGCCTGTTTCAGTTGTGACATTGAACTAAATCATCCATGGCCTTGATATTACCCCAGAAACTCTTCAGTCAGAGAAACATGTACCACAATCAAACACAAACAGTAGATCCTTCTTATATATCTGCATTGGACTACACTGTGCTTCATGGATGAGTTCATGGCTTTCCCATAAGGGTTGGATAATGTGGTACTGTGTGTATTTACCGAGAAGCAGGCCAGAAAGTTACAGGCATATAATTCCTGTGCACACACACACACACACCTGGACAGAAAATTGTGTGCAAATACTTCATCGTCTCTCCTCGGTCCTCCCTCTTCCCAGGACATAGAGGAGTGCGCCGCCCTGCTGGAGAAGGAGTGCGTTGCGCTCAGCCCCCAGCTGGGGAGCATGCGTGTGCTGCCTCTGCACGCGGGCCTGGGGGGCGCCACGCAGCATGTGTATGGCGGCGAGGCCGAGGACCAGGGGGCGGACGACGCGGACGAGGGGCCCGAGGGGGGAGGTCGGCTGGAGGTCACCCCAGGACCAGCCCTCAGGCGCAGGGTCGTCCTCACGGACTCCCTGGGTGAGGCGTCCTTCTCCATGCCCAATGTCCGCTACGTCATTGACACGGGCCTGCTGCTCAAGACTGTGAGTCCTCTCGGTTATTTGTGTTTTTATGTCTCTGTCTACGGCCTTGTCTGAAGCGCTTTCATTTGCCATTGTGCCAGAAGAGTGCTATATAAATACATATCTACACGTTATCACCAACGTTTTCACATATAGATATTTAGACATTTTATACATATTTGTATGTGTTTATTTATGTATGTAGAAGATGGTTTAATGATGCATACAGTGGGGTATACTACGAAGCACGTTAGACATATCTAGGCTATGTAGACATATCGAGGCTTGACAAAGCCTTGACTCAGGGGTATACGTTAAGTGATACTACGATTGCAGTTATGTGATATATTTGTCAAACTAGGCTTTCAGCTCAGATCTGTGCGCGTTCTCGGTGTTGGGATGACTTTGGCCAATCGTGTAACGTGGAGACGCACAAGACCGCCTCTATTTAAAAACAATTACTTCCGCATTCATGAGCGATAGCTTAATCTACACTGCGGTCATTTTTTGTGTCTAACCTTTAACATCAAATAAATCAATTGTCATCAGTTGTATGGTATGCACGTCCATAGTGGGATATTTGCACGCACAGCACTATTAAAGTGCATTCAAGATCCAAAATGTTAGTAGAGGCGGAGCTCCACCTGTAAGATATATGACAGAATCCTACACGTGAGAGAACTTCGTTTTTAAGACAATTGATTGGTCAGTGTACGGTAGATTACATGATTTGAGCTATAACTTAGCACATAACCTCCTCCCGACCAGGTTTGGTCGACAGCATAAGATACCATGGTGATATAGCGACACTAAAACAGATCCACTTTCGTGTCACAGCATAGCCTGGCTTTGAGCGCAACATACCTCGCTAACCCACTAATCGAGATTCGTATACACCCCACAGGGCTGGTCACTCTAAACTGAGACTCGTTTGGTTTTGTTTTTCCTGCTTTCTCTCTCGTCTTCCAGGTTTACAACCCACAAATCAGAGCAGACTCGCAGGTCCTTCGGCCAATCAGCAAGCACCAGGCGGACCTTCGCACTGAGCGGATCAACAGCAGTCTTCCTGGTGAGCCTGAGGGCCGTCAGTGCTCATCTTGTTTATCTACCGGCACTGAGACAGTCTGACCACATGTGGACAGGGCCCTGATCTGACCCTGCACGTCCGTGATCTGCTGACCTGGTCAGCCGCTGGCCACATGTGGCTTCAGCACATACGTAAGGGATAATGTATTGTCCGCCGGTAATTATCAGAAAATAAGTCCCGACAGGGAGAACAGAACCCCGACGCGCAGTGGAGGGGATTTGCTTCGACCTGAAGGCGGACAATACATTATCCCACTTATTACACGGCTACTTGCCAAAACGAGAAAAGAAACCTAACACAATGAATCTTTAAAAATGATTTTGCTACTGTTCCGTGTCTTCTGCTGACAAAATAAATAATTCACCACACAGATAGAACTTGAAAGTTTCAGGTGTTACGTGGCAACGTCTTACTAGCTTACTTTCCCTTTCAATGAAATTCCATTGCAATAAGCAAACAGAATTCTTGGGGAGGGATATGAAAGACGTTAATCAACCCGTTGCCATTGACAGCGGTGATTATATACTTTGCCGGTGATTTATATAGATTTAACATAGGCCCGAACGTTGGGAAGGCCCATTCATGTGAATGGAACTTTATGCAGCACTCTGACGAGCCGTGTAATAAAGTAGATCTGAATCATGTTGTCCCCAAAGGTTATGTTTTATGCTATTCCAAAAAAATCAAATCCAAATTTCAAAACTGCACCGATTGACGTTTTGGGCCCAAAATGAAAAAATTGATACTTGTTATTATCCAAAAATAGATGTTGTTTTTAAACCGGAGTTTCCCTTTAAGGTTAGACCGGAGTTTCCCTTTAAGTAACCTGTGTGCATCCTCCTCTCCGTCTCTAACCAGGCTACATGTCCTGTAGCGAGGGTGCTGTGCTGGATTAGCCCTGTCAGGCAGTTTCCATGTTATTTACCCTCTGCCCTTGCCCCCCCCCGTGTCCCGTGGCAGGTGTGTGCGTCCGTCTGTACCCGCAGGCGCTGTACGAGGAGGGCATGCCGGCCTGCCGCTGCCCCAGTGTGGTCGAGGAGAACCTCAGTCACCTGGTGCTGCTGCTCAAACGCCTCGACATCGCCGACATGGGACAGTGCAAGTTCCTTGACCGGCCAGGTGAGCCACTCCACCATCCTCACACAGACAGACCAGGTAACAAACTCCACACTCACACAGACAGACCAGGTAACAAACTCCACACTCACACAGACAGACCAGGTAACAAACTCCACACTCACACAGACAGACCAGGTAACAAACTCCACACTCACACAAACAGGACAGGTAACAAACTCCACACTCTCACAGACAGACCAGGTAACAAACTCCACACTCACACAGACAGACCAGGTAACAAACTCCACACTCACACAGACAGACCAGGTAACAAACGCCACACTCACACAGACAGACCAGGTAACAAACTCCACACTCACACAGACAGACCAGGTAACAAACTCCACACTCACACAGACAGACCAGGTAACAAACGCCACACTCACACAGACAGACCAGGTAACAAACGCCACACTCACATAGACAGACCAGGTAATAAAACTTCATCCATCCTTGTACGTGGGGCAGTTGGCAGATAAAGTACCTGAGTTGACCAGTGCTGTGTTTGTCCAGCCCCAGAGGCGCTGATGCAGGCGCTGGAGGACCTGGACTACCTGGCGGCGCTGGACGATGACGGGAACCTGTCGGAGGTGGGCATCATCATGTCCGAGCTGCCCCTGGAGCCCTCGCTGGCCAAGGCGCTCATTGCCGCCTGCGAGTTCGACTGTGTCAGCGAGCTGCTCACCATTGCCGCCATGCTCACAGGTGAGTCCCTACACCTGCACCTGTGTCTCCGAGCTCACAGGTGAGTCCCTACACCTGCACCTGTGTCTCAGAGCTCACAGGTGAGTCACTACACCTGCACTTGTGCCCCAGACAGAGGCATGATGGGTAACAGTCCGGCAGGGCCGTCAGACTCAGGATGCCCTAATGTCCAAATGAGTCCAGATGACTTGCATTGCTATATGACTACCAAAGATGGTTGATTACGAAGATACTTCCTGAGAGGCCATTTCCTGTCCCCGGAAATGTGTGCAAATAGGGCAGCAGTAGTACACACCCCGCACGAGGGGGGGCCACTATCCCCCATGTATGCAGTGATCGGGCTCCCCTTTTAACATTGAGGTCTATGGCAGAATCCAAGAATTTCCCAGAATTTGTCAAAGCCTTATTTTTCTGAGCAATGGATGCACATTTCGGACACGGTATCATGATCTCCAAACCCTCCTCCCCATTTCAGGAGAATGTTGTGACAGTATGACCCTCCAGTCGGGAGAAAATCAACATTAATGAAGGTGTACACCAAGTTTGTTTTGTACTCTGGCTTCTGTCTGGCGTGGAACCGAGGCGTTCAAACGTCAGTCATACGTCAGTGACACGCCCCTGTGCAGGCGGGAACTGAACCAGAGCCCGTCTCTGACAGAACTCCACTTTGCCCTCATAGACATGAACTAGGACGACCCATCTTGCTACGTATTAATTATCTTTGTGACTACTCTGGATTGGAAGCAACAGATCCGTCCAATAGTAAGGTTCTATTTGGGGTCATGCTCGTGTTATTTGGGTTCATCTCCCCTTGCAAAGCCTCTATACGGATCAGACGTATAGTATATAGGATCAGACGTATATACTATATAGGATCAGACGGATATACTTCAGTGCAAAGTCTTTATAAGGATCAGATATACTGTATAGGATCAGACCATAGACTGTATATCAGACGTATACTGTACTTCAAAGTTTAGGTAACCACCAGCCACTTTTAACTCAAGTGGGTTAACTGTAGCATCAGATCCACATCACAGCAAGAGCTCAAGTGGGTTAATCAAGCTACAGCTAACTGTAGCAGCAGATCCACATCACAGCAAGAGCTCAAGTGGGTTAATCAAGCTACAGCTAACTGTAGCGGTAGCTCCACAGCTCAAGTGGGCTAATCAAGCTACGGCTAACTGTAGCAGTAGATCCACATCACAGCAAGAGCTCAAGTGGGCTAATCAAGCTACGGCTAACTGTAGCAGTAGGTCCACATCACAGCAAGAGGTGCATGTCAGGTAGGCTGTGTTCCGTTGGTTCATCTGGTTGTGTGTCCAGGCTGTGCATAGTGCGGTGTGGTAGAGCAGGATTCACTAGGTTACGGTCAGTGACATTGTAATGACATAATGAATTAGATGAGGTATTACATGAGTCTATTGAGAAAAAAACACTTGACTTGGGTCAATCATATAAGAGAGGAGAGATCATTTTGGAGCTCTCACATGTACACGAACACGTGCACACACACACACACACACACACACACACACACACACACACACGCATGCATGCACACACGCACACACACAGTCACATTGATGGTCACTTAAGGTCTTCCAAGGAGAGCTACATGCCTTTCCCTTTTAGAGTGAAAGAGTGAAAGAAATATAATGCTTTTGTCTCTATTTACTAAACTACTTAGTGAATGGTACTGAATGATGGGAGGGGGAACATTATTTGCAATGATTTGGAATTGCAGGAGAACCCAGGCAGCATTTCCAAAAATAAAACGACACAAACTGAACTTTTCTCCACACTGGAAGTCTTGTTTTTACTGGAGAGAAGCATCAGAGTTGCCAACTGGATTTTGGCAACTAACACCAGGGCAATGAAGTGATTTCTTTATGTGTGATGTAGTGGAGTGAATTCTCAATGTGTTGATCGGTGCAGCAGCTGTGAGTGTGTGTGTTCTATGTTTGTCTTTGTGTGTGTGTGTTGTGTGTGTGTGTGTGTGTGTGTGTGTGTGTGTGTGTGTGTGTGTGCCCTTTCGTGAAGTGAGCTGTGTAGTTGCAGGTATCTATGTTTGTCATTAGTCAATTGACAAGACCTCTCTCTTTCTCTCTCTCCCCCCTCCCTCTCTCTCTCTTTCCCTCTCTCTCCCCCCCTCCCTCTCTGTTTCTCTCTTGTACTTCAGCTCCTCCGTGTTTTCTGGTTCCGCCCCCAAATAAAGAGGAAGCCGCTGCCACACACAGACGCCTGCTACTGCACCCAGAAGGGGACCACCTGACCCTCATCAACGTCTACAACGCATACATCCAGCGTGAGTCTCACACACACACACACACGCACACACACACACACCCTCATCACCTCCACTCTGAAGTGGGCAGATGTCCAATTGGTATTCAGATAGAACTCTTATCTGGGCTCTTCCAGACAATGAGGACGAAGCCTGGTGCTCCACCAATTACATCAACGCTGCCGCGCTACGATTGGCTGTGCTCATCAGGGCAGAGCTACTCGAGGTGATGCAGCGAATCGAGTTGCCCGTCTCTCCCCCTGCGTTTGGTTGCCAGGACAACAGCACCAACATCAAACGAGCCCTTATCTCAGGCTTCTTCCTTAAGGTGAGTTTGGGTTGTCACTGGGTAAAGATCTTTAGGTGAGTTTGGGTTGTCACTGGGTAAAGATCTTAAAGTGAGTTTGGGTTGTCACTGGGTAAAGATATTTAGGTGAGTTTGGATTGTCACTGGGTAAAGATATTTAGGTGAGTTTGGATTGTCACTGGGTAAAGATCTTTAGGTGAGTTTGGGGTGTCACTGGGTAAAGATCTTTAGGTGAGTTTGGGTTGTCACTGGATGATCTTTCAGGTAAAGATCTCATTAGAAATGAAAAACAAGAAAGGAGCTAGCACCTTTAGATTAAATGTTTAAAGTACAGCACTGATCAAATCTGAATGAAGAGGCGTTCATCAAGTCCTTTTCTGTGTGATGTGGCCGTGGTGGTCTTCAAGTAGTAGTGAGAACAGGCGCGCTCAACTTCCAATCTCACAGCAGTTTCGGGTGCGAGTTGTAAAGTGACAAATTAGAGTAGAAAAAACGCGTTTCGGCCTAAGTCATCGTCAGTCTGTAGTGTGAAAACCAAAATGAATGGTTTTTTATCATTGAAAGGGTTAAGGGTTACAGGTGAATCACATGAGGTCATCAGGTGAGCTGCACCATTAGTTGTACAACATGTTTGCACACAAAAGACACAGTACATCAGTACGTCAGACTATAGTAAATAGACACATGTAAACCCTATCAAACAGTTGGCAAATTAAACAGAATAAATTGATTGTAGAAATAAAATGTAAAAAATAATATTATGATAAATAAAATTGATTGACACATTAAATAGGCTAAACGAAAAATAAAAACATGCAAAATAGGATGATGGTGGCCGTGGTGGTCTTGTCTGGGTGATTTAGCCATGGTGGTCTTATCTGGGTGATTTAGCCGTGGTGGTCTTAGCCGTGGTGGTCTTATCTGTGTGATTAAGCCGTGGTGGTCTTATCTGGGTGATGTGGCCTTAAATGGTTTTAGTTTGATTTTAGTCTGTGATGTGATGGCTGAATGTGATGTGATGGCAGAATGTGATGTGATGGCTGAATGTGATGTGATGGCAGAATGTGATGTGATGGCAGAATGCGATGGCAGAATGCGATGTGATGGCAGAATGTGATGGCAGAATGCGATGTGATGGCAGAATGTGATGTGATGGCAGAATGTGATGGCAGAATGCGATGTGATGGCAGAATGTGATGGCAGAATGCGATGTGATGGCAGAATGTGATGGCAGAATGCGATGTGATGGCAGAATGTGATGGCAGAATGCGATGTGATGGCAGAATGTGATGGCTGGTTTTAGTTTGATTTTAGTCTTAGTTTCTCCGCTCTCTCTTCCAGGTGGCTCATGACGTTGACGGCTCGGGTAACTACCTGCTGCTGACGCACCGGCACGTTGCTCACCTGCACCCGTTCTCCTCGTACCGCTGCCGCAGGCCGCAGCCTGGGCCGCCCAACTGGGTGCTGTACCACGACTTCACCATCTCCCACGACAACTGCATCCGCACCGTCTCCGAGATTCACCCACACATGTAAGCCTCAGTGTCCAGTCTCAGATTCACCCCCACATGTAAGCCTCAGTGTCCAGTCTCTGATAGATAGATAGATACTTTATTGATCCCCAAGGGGAAATTCAAGGTCTCAGTAGCATACAGACATCACACACAACATGCACTTACAGCAGAAAGAGTAAATATAAGTATATACATATAACAAAACTCCACTGTACAATAGAGACAGTAGAAGATAAGAAAACTAAATACTAAATGATCTCTGATCCTCATCTAGAACGGCTGAATGACAGAAAGCTGACTAGGAGTCAGTTTAATTCACACATTAATGTGAGCTTACTTTTTATGCTGTGCCCTGGAAAAAAAAAAAAGAACAGATCACATTAAATACTTTGTTTTCATTTTTTTACAACTTCAAAAATGAACAGTGTAAATCAGAATTGTGGCTCATGCAGTGATGTGCTTGGAGGTGCACAAACCTTAGCGTACAACTATATGTGTGATGCTATGTGTATGGTGTATTAATGTGATGCCATGTGTGTATGGTGTATTAATGTCATGCCAACGCTGTATGGTGTATTAATGTGATGCCAACGCTGTCCTGGACTTCAGTGACCCTTGTGTCCATGTGCCCACTGCAGGTTGGTGGAGCTGGCTCCTCAGTATTACCTTGGCAACCTGCCGTCCAGCGAGGGCAGAGACTTCCTGATGGAGCTGCGGCAGAGCCTCCTGCCCCCTGGTGACCCAGAGGAGGGGGGTGAGGAGGGGGCAAAGGCCAGGGGCGAGGGGCCGTCGGACCCACGGAACCAGGTCAGCACAGACATGTGCCTGATCCAGTGACGGCCCAATGGAACCCCACGCTGCTCCTGCAGTGCACTCTGGGAGAAAAACGGGACCTTCGGAACCACACCAGTGTAGCTGTTCCACACGTCCCAGTAAAAGGCTCTTGAGGAAGGGCGCTGTTCTAAAACCACCTCCTTTAAGTGTAAAACCATCAGGGTTTAACTGAAAGATTATTTTAAAAAACAAACACTCTGCTTCAGAAGTAGAGGGGTGGATGGAGGTCGTCGTTGTGAAAGAGATTTTCATCCTGATCTTTCTTGAGAGACTTTTTGGTGTCCAAGACACACAGTGGTTAAGCCATACCGAGTACGGTTCCATAGAAATAAGTCAAGTCACGTCACTTTTATTTATTTTTTGCATAACTATGCAGTGTCACACTGTGGTCAGATAATCTTCTGCCTTTTCTTCACCATGAGCATCACCAAGACTCCCCCTGGTGGAGACGGGTTGATATTTACTACCCCTGAGCCACCAGAAAGCTAAAACCCTTTATGTCTAATGTCATGTGGTAGCCAGAGGTCTTCAAGGTCTCGTGTTTACTGTCCTCTGTGTGAACGTGCAATACAGAAAGGTCTGCAGATCCTGCTCATCTCACACACATTTCCTGCGTAATGAAAAGTAGTTTCCTGTCTCAATGGTTCTGCTTAGTAGAAGGTCCAAGAGTTTCTGTTTGTTAGCATGGAAGAGGTGGGTGTTGTTGTAGAGTAGGGAGACAACCCAGCATGCATATCTGTCATGCATTGATAAGCAGAACAATATAATCAACTCACTGAAAGCCATGACTTCTACTTGAGCAGGTCAGCAGCCTTTTGAAAGGATGTTTAAACGTGTAATAAATTTTCTCTCACAAGATGCAATCAAAGAACAGATACACACACGTCACACGCACCAGGTGCTGTTGTAGGCTGCCCTGTTTGCTGTCTTATTACTGGGAGGGTGAGCCTCACGCTGGAAGACCGAAGCCGTGTCCTGCCATTCCTTCGATCGCTCTCGTCTTTCACACTGAGGTGCCGGAGTCTGGCAGGATTGGGGGAGCTGCTATAAGAAAGCACTCCTCCACTGGCTGGAGGTGGCTGTGACCTCACTGGCTGGAGGTGGGTGTGACTTCCTGAGTGGACGGAAGATGTCAGAGTCGAGGGTCGCCATGGCGTCCGAGAGTTCAGGGCAGGCCAGTTTTTCAAAACACTAATGACTGACAGAAACATTTTTTTTTTTCACAACCCAGAATCATAGCCATCACAGTTGTTTCAAGCCTGTTTGGATGATGTTGATGTAAAGAACAGGATTGCAATATCAACTCTGTCTAAAGTTTTAATGTGTGCACACATTTTTGCTGGAAAGGTAGAAAACAGGTGAACTGCCCAGGAGGGCAAAATTACAACTACTGACCATAGCTGTAAAGGACAAAAGCGTAAATATAGTGAAAATGAGATTATGGAAGTCATCTGTCTGTTTTAAATAATGTTAATGTGTGGCAGGTTGATATGCCATGTATCATTTGAGGTTATTTCTGTACGTTATGAGTCTCTGCCTGACCTTTTTGCCTGAGCATCAGTCATGACTTCTGCCTCGTTTGGCACGTAGGCTGAAATACATTTAAGATTTTGTCTAAAAGTAGAATTGGACTACAAAATTCAAACACTTTTCTGAACAAATACTCTAATCGTATTTTCCCCACACGGAGCCCATTATCCCTTCCTCTGCGTGAGGCTCGAGACACTGGCACTTCTGCTTGTGCAGGGGACTGTCCTGACACTTCTGCTTGTGCAGGGGACTGTCCTGACACTTCTGGGTTTGCAGGGGACGGTCCTGACACTTCTGCTTGTGCAGTGGATTGTCCTGTCGCTCTGAGCTTCCGTGTGGCTGAGTTTAAGCCATTTTGTATGATGTTCCATTGAATTCAGTTTGGTTTGTACTGTTTGTATTTTTGCCTCAAAAATTTGCTCTATTGTTTTGAAAACACTGATATTTTTGTGTGTAAATTATGGGAATCAAAATATATATATATATATATATATATATATATATATATATATATTGCAGTTGTTAACTTGGAAAAAAAAAAATAAAACCCTTAAATTTGAATGTTGAACCAGAATGTTGAATACCATAACATCTTAGGGTTTGCTATACTGAGTCCTTTAAAATGCATTTATGAATGACTGAACTGTACAACGTGTATTGCCAAATGTTTCAAACTTTATTAGCCCCCAAACAAAGATAATGCTAAAGGATATGTCCATCACACGTTGAACTTTGACCCAAACTGGAGATGGGTTAGAAGGCCACAGTCAAGCAGTGCTAAAACAGACAGGACATGCTGTTAAATTAACCTACCAGACCAAGGCAACATGAACAATCAATGTCATGACAAATTCAGCATTTTGCTCCCCCCCCCAAAAAAAAAAATCATGCCAAAGCATAACATTTACCAAAAGTTTCCCCCACATTATGCAGTGTACTCATTGGTGTGTGTGTGTGTGAGGAGGAAACCGGACGTCCGCTCAGCTTATCATTCAACGCAACAGCTGGGAATGCAGGGGAGCACCAGGTCAGATGGCGACCCAAGAGAGGTGGGGGGCAGCCCAGGGTGTGTGTGTGTGTGTGTGTGTGTGGGGTTAGATGTAGGCAGGGGCTGCCTTACGAGGCTTTCATTTTCATTTCTTTTTTGGCTTTGCTTCGAGGGGTTGTCCAATATCCTTCCCGCGTAGCTTCAGGCCTTAAAATGACAAGAGACACAGTGAGTGGAACACAGTGACAGCGAAGCTACACCAGGCGCGTAACTGAAGCGTTCCGTTCGCGACGCGTAAAATCCATTTTAGATTAATGGTCTATTTTTTTCGAACGTACGCGCCGCTGTCACGTCTGGTGTAGCTACTTCCATTGATTATAGTGGAAGCTAATTGTTGCAGCAGACGCAACGTGAACGGAACGCTTCAGTTACGTGCCTGGTGTAGCTCAGCCCTGAGAGTGGAACACAGTGAGACAGTGAGAGTGGAACACAGTGAGAGTGGAACACAGTGAGACAGTGAGACTTCCAATGACAGACACAGTGAGAGTGGAACAAGGTGAGACACAGTGAGAGTGCATGCATCATAAAGGAACATATACATGCATCATAAAGGAACATATTCAGAGAACATTATGACAAGGCGTAAAAGTGCTACCAACCAATGGCTCTCTCGATCTTGCTCATGACCTGATTGCTGGGGATCGCCTTTCCGCACTCATAGTCCGCGATGACCTGAGGTTTCTCGTTGATTTTCTGTGATGAGACATCAGGAACTGAAGCTGCTGAGCCACTCAAAACACCTGATATTAATGTTGCTTTGGCCAAAGGCTAAATGCCAGAAATGTAAATATAATGTGTCACTAATTGTCCTCAACCAGTTGTTTGCAAAGGCCTTTACATTCGCATTAGTGGATTCAAACAGTCAGTTTATTTTCTAGAAGTAGAACTCCCTTAAGAATGTTCCAGCTTTCATCTATTAAAACCTGAGATGCGTTCAAACTTTCAAACATAGGCAAACGTTCCCAAACACACAGTTGGAGGAGGTAGTTCTCAAACACAGACAAACGTTTGAATGAGTGACAAATAGGACACATGACAGGAGAAGGCTCGTTGGACTTAACGCAGAGCTGCTCAGATCTGGCTGGACGTGATGGAAGCTGGACTATTGCACAATAAAACATCTGTTTGACTCGTCTTTGGCAGACAGCCTGACTTTCGACCATACAGGGGCATTTGAAAAAGGAAAACAAAACATGGATCCACAAGTGTCAAATCCTGACATTATCTCGTAAATATGAATTATATTATATTATTAATCCTGACATTATCTCGTAAATATGAATTATATTCATTTCTCACTGTGTCTCACTTTCACTTTACATGGGCTTACGTCATCCGTTGCCAAAGTGATTTGTGGTTCCGTTGCGTTGCGTTGCTTTGCTCCCGTCACCGCTCTCAAAAAGTTGAAAAATGTTCAACTTTTTGGGCTTCTATACACAGTTGCGTTCCGTCAACGCATGCCAGTGGGTGTTCCCGACGGTAGCTATGCAAATGACTTGAAGTATAACCGTAATTTGATTGGTTGGTGCCATCCATCGGGAGAAACGCGACGCAATGGACCCACAATTCAGTTCGGCAACGGATGACGTGAGCCCATGTAAAGTAAATGGGATGCGTCTCCAGCACTGCAACGCACGCAACTGTGTGTAGGAGCCGTTACTGCACCAACGGACAGCAACGCACCAGCCAATCAAATTATGGTTATGCTTCAAGGCATACACCATAGTACACCCCCCCCCCGACCGCCAGGAAAACCCACTGGCATGCAGTAACGCAACGCAAGTGTGTGAATCTAGGGTTAGTCCAGCATGCATCAGGTCCAGCATGCATCAGGTCCAGCCCGGTCTGAGCAGCACTGCATGAAGTCCAATGAGCCTAATGGCCTGCTTAAGGCCAGTCCAGAATGTACCACTTCACGTCCTAGCAGGGTGGTGGGGAGTCCTGCTTACTGTGGCCAGGTCCTTCTGAGTGAGCCCTCTGTTGAAGCGCCCCTGCTGGATCACCCGGCCGACCTCCAGTGGAACCCTTTCGTGGTGGAGCTCCTCAGTCTCCCGGTCCAACTTGGCTGTGTTCTTGGTCACTAAGTGCTGCTTGTTCTGACCCGCAGCCCCTAGAGTGTACACACACACACACACACACACACACACGCACCTCAACTTGGATGCAAAACATACTCTTGTGGGCAGCCGTGGCCCACTGGTTAGCACTCTGGACTTGTAACCGGAGGGTTGCCGGTTCGAGCCCCGACCAGTGGGCCGCGGCTGAAGTGCCCTTGAGCAAGGCACCTAACCCCTCACTGCTCCCCGAGCGCCGCCGATGTAGCAGGCAGCTCACTGCGCCGGGATTAGTATGTGCTTCACCTCACTGTGTGTTCACTGTGTGCTGTTTGTGTTTCACTAATTCACCGGTTGGATTAAAATGCAGAGACCAAATTTCCCTCACGGGATCAAAAAAGTATATATACTTATACTCTGAAGGAAAACAACACTTGGCTTTGACCTCAAGCATTCGGAGTAGAACTGTTCTGTTCCTGCTTGGGTCATCTTTGGTGCAGAGAAGCTGCACTGTTCTAAAACTGAAATCAGAGCTCTAAAGGTGATGACACATGAGCAATGTTGCCTGGCAACCACATAACCAGTTCCATGTGTTCTGAACAAAGATTCTAGAGCGTAGCGCCCTGGTTCTGACTATCATCCACTTTGCCTGCTGGTGCACCTCATTCATGTCAGGACAAAACCCTGATCCCTATAGTATTTCAACTGACGTCTTTATGACTCAAAGGGAAAAGGTAGATCCCGAAAACAAAGTTGGCCTCACATTTCTTTGAGGTTTCAACTTCTTCACCACGCCTCTGTGCCGCCGTTATGGCCTGCAAAAAGAAAAAGAACAATTCTATTGAACATCGACACAATCGAAACGTACACCCTGGCATTGATAGTTTTATGCTGAACTACTTGAGATTTTTAAAAAAAAGTGAGCTGCCCATATCAGGAATCAACAGGCACGTCTCATGAACCGTCTTTGCCGTTTGATAGCAAAATGCTATTGAGCGCATTTGGGGACTTTAGTGAGGAGCGTTATTTCAGGGCCACAGGCAGGGAGGTTAGGATATGATGAAATGCAAATGAATTAATGATAAATATTTAATTATTTACGTATGTATATGTTAAACGGGGTTCTTCATCTCCTACAATAAAAGCAATATCGTAATTGAACATATCAACTAACAGCTAGTGCCATGGTAAGGCAGAGGTTGCCAAATCGATACCAATTTTGGAGATTCCTACAACAAGGAAAGTGTGTGGTCCAGCGAACTCCGTTGGTGGCTGTTTTAACCATCTGTCGAGTAGTAGTAGTAATTTGGGGCATTGGACGAAAGCATGAAGAAAGCGGTCATGTCCTAATAACGCCATTCACCAGACAGCACAGGTGTTCCCATTTCTGAAAGTTCCGCTGGATGCATTTGTTAACAAATGGTCCAATGACAAGTATAAAAGCACAAACGTTTTTGGTTGAACAGGCTAACTTACGGGTTGCTTAATGACTTCCATCGTCATGTTATTATGTCCCCTTACTACGTTATGACGTTTAGACCTAATCGTTTTGTTCAAACTACTCGAAAAAGCCAAGAGCGAACATAATATTCAAACAGGCATCAAGTTGTCCTCAGGTCCAACACTTGTAGTTATCTCTATAACTATATCTATAACTACAACTCGCATGCTGTTGACAATCATCTGAGGCCTACTGGCGCGCTGCATTTCGCAAGCTCACTAGCCTACCGAAAATATGTACTCGTTATGAATACACAACCTGTGCACTAGTAGTGAGCCATACTTTTGATTGGTGTAGCTAGGATAAAACCAGGAGAACACACAACACTTACGTTACGCCACCATCTCTGTCTGCAACGTTAAGTATCATATATCGGTTAGTAACAGAAAAAATAACACTTTCCACTTGTGTATGGTTGTTCTTTTTACCTCCCAGTCGTGAGCCAAGAGTGGCCCTGCGATATGTCAAGTCCCCGAGATTTTACTAGCATGCCTGCCTGCTCGGGCAGAGGCTACAGCCGAGCGCAGGTTTCGAACCTTCCCGCATGATTCCCTAACCTCCACAATGCTAGGCTATATTTGGCTAGCTTGCTACACTGACGCTAACTACCTGCTTTGATTTCGCCTGCGCTGACGACGGGCCTTTCTTCCTCAAGACAGTCACAGAATCCCAGTCGCTTTCGGCCATTGTTTCCAAATAAGTTAAGTTAACTAGCTAAAGCAATATATACAAAAAGCCGTGGAAGGATTTACGCCGCGTTCAAAATGATTCTTATGTTCAACAGCACAGCTCTTCTCCACCGTTCACAGCAGTTTCACCAGAGAGTTAAAAAGCGGAGCGAGGCGCTAACGTTCGCCGTTTAGTAATCAACAATCTTTGGTTTCACTGTAGTCGACTACGTCACAAGAAACACCGCCCCTTATTTGGGAGCCACACTTTTTTTTTAAACCAGAGGCCTGGGGTAGGACCGCAAAGACACATGCAGAACTTTCTGGAATGCTCCTAACAAACTATTTCTACGGATTCGGATCTGCATCGTAAGTGGAGCTTAAAAATGAGAATAGGCTAATTTAATCAAATGTAATAAAATGAATATGAATTCGACCAAAGATTTTATTTCTATAGCTGAGTGAGTTATCTGGAGTGCGTTTTTTCCCCACTGTATTTGGGTCACTAGATGAGTCATTAAAATATGAAGACCCAATTTAACTAGGACCTAGACATATACAACCTCTGAAACTGTGTTTATTGCATTCCCATGTTTTAATTTCATGATTTAGACATCATCAGAAATCATTTCCCTTTTTGTTTTGTTTTACTACAACAAAGAAGCATAACAATAATTGTAATAACTAACAAACTATCAAAACAGAAAACAGGATTTGTACCCAGCTGGATAGCTGGATGTATTCAGCACAGGTATTTGCCAGTCCCGTGTTCATCATGAATGGTGGTCACTCTAGAGCACCTATTCTAAAGGCCTCCGCAACATTGCTGCCGACATCATGCACATCAGTGCCCAAAATGTGTCACATTTGATAAACAATGGATTTTATTAAGTGGCAAGGCAGCAGAGAAAGGGTTTGGTGGTGTGCGGGTTGTATTTGGAATCTACAGTAATGTGGTGGAACGTCATAAGCGGCATGTGGTGGTGTGCGGGTTGTATTTGCAATCTAATGTGGTGGAACGTCATAAGCGGACTGTGGTGGTGTGCGGGTTGTATTTGGAATCTAATGTGGTGGAACGTCATAAGCGGACTGTGGTGGTGTGCGGGTTGTATTTGGAATCTAATGTGGTGGAACGTCATAAGTGGAGTGCGCTGCCTATGCGCAGAGGCCTTGAAGCGATGCTGGAGCCAGCTCTGTGGTTGCCTGGGTTACCAGGCACAGGACATCTCTGAGGCAGCATCACTGTTGCGTCGGGTGCGAATGGGAGACCAGCCGTACTCTGACTGGGCATCGTCCACCAGGTGAGACCCACCCCAGCGTGAAGACTGCCGGAGACCGCGCTTGCCTTTAAAGGATCGAGGCTTAGTGTTCATCTGCAGAAACAAACAGCACATGTTCACTGGATAACAAAGACATCGTTATCAACACAAAGATGTACAGAGTGGACTGTAAATTATTTTCTAAATGAATGAAAATGAAAAGTAAACATATAAGATATTGAAAGATATTGCTCCGAAGCAGCCCTGCAGCCCCTGGTTTCCTCAGCTAGTCCGGCCCTTTACAAATCCACTTATTTTTGACAAAAATACAAACATCCAGCATGTCAGAATAAGGGACTACAGATAGCGGGTGAGGGGGCATGTTTCAGTGCCATGCACCGTGGTCCTATAGCTAGTGGGTGAGGGGGCATGTTTCAGTGCCATGCACCTTGGTCCTATAGCTAGCGGGTGAGGGGGTATGTTTCAGTGCCAGGCACCGTGGTCCTATAGCTAGCGGGTGAGGGGGCATGTTTCAGTGCCATGCACCGTTGCCTATAGCTAGTGGGTGAGGGGGCACATGTACAGTATGCCATGCACCGTGTCCTATAGATAGTGAGTGAGGGCACATGTACAGTATGCCATGCACCATGGTTCTATAGCCAGAGACTTTTAAATGAGGAGACACAGCACTCAAAAAATCCTCCATAGAAATGCATGGGGTTAGTTTGTAACGCCAATATGGCCGTTGTCTACACATATCCCACCCCTTCCTCGGCAAAACGTCGACATGTGAATACATTTAGCCAATCATGTGGTGTGATGTGAATACATTGAGCCAATCATATGGTGTATTGTGAAGACATCGTGCCAATCATGTGTTGTGAACTCGCCGCTGGAGCAAAATTGGTGTTGTGAAGCCTTGCACACGCACATTTCTGCCGAATAGGATGCCCGATGAGTGCCCAAAAAGCGTTGCAATATGGCCGCTGAGTGGAGGGACTTGCCTAAAAGGACTTTGCTATAGTTAGAGGTTGAGCGGGCATGTTTCAGTGCCATGCACCGTGTCCTATAGCTAGCGGGTGAGACAGCATGTTTCAGTGCCATGCACCGTGGTCATATAGCTACAGGTGAGAGGGCACGTGTATGCCATGCACCGTGTCCTATAGCTAGCGGGTGAGCGGGCATGTTTCAGTGCCATGCACTGTAGTCCTATAGCTAGTGGGTGAGGGGGCATGTGCAGCTGCAGAGGTGCGAGGTGTTATTAACCTGGACAAACACAGTCGTGTTCATCTGGAGTGTCTCCACCCGCTGTGTCAGATGACTCAACCAGTCCATATGGTCACCAATGGACTGCTTCAAGTCTTTTGCAGAGCTCTGAAAAGAGAAAGAAAACAAGTGGATAAGAGTAGAATATGAGGCATGTCAATAGAGCCCATTTGGTTCTTTGTCCTTAAATTGTGTTGGCTACTGAAGCACTGGTAGCTGGATGAAGTGTAAGGTCATATAGGGCACTTCAATTGGGAACTGTCTGCCAAGCATCTTCCTGTTACATCCCATCATACTGTAGAGTAATCTTCGGAGATGGAAAATTGATCAGGAGATGGAGAATTGAACAGGAGATGGAGAATTGATCAGGAGATGGAGAATTGATCTAGGGTACCGGCCCCCCAGGTCCCCCACAAGCCCTGCTGCAACACCTCAGACCTGTTGATTAGCAGAGGGCAAGAAAACAGTGTAACAAAGGCCCTGAGGTGCTGCCTGGGGGAAACCTGGCTGCCTGGGGCAGTGGACAGCGGGTGCTATTCCATAACACTCCTGGCCACCTGGGGGCAATGGCGGAGTGATACTTTACCAAAATTAAACATAAGTGGGTTGTCCAGGTCTGAAAATTGAACTGTGCAGATCAGGTGCTCTACTTTCTGTTGACAAGTGCTTATAGCCAAAGCATGGAGTCAACATGCAGGTCTATGTTAAATACCATACCAGGCTATGACATTCTGTCCGTCAGTATAGCAAACATATTCTCACATTATCATCATGAATTGTTCGTTCCTCCAGAGCAGTATGTGCCTTTAAATAAGTTACTTCCACCCAAATCAAATTCATTTATTGAGTTCTGAGCGTTGGAAATAATCATGGGCATTCAATCACACCATTTCAAAATAGCATAAATACGTTTACAGAACAAAGACCTAGAGACCCCGGTCAGTGTGTCCGGGCCAAATGCGCACCCACCTCGGACATGCTCTCCTTGAGCTCTCCGACGGAGCGACGGATGTGTTCCAACTTGTCTATTTGCTCTTTGAGGCGATCATCCAGTTCCTGCATCATCATTAACCCCTCACGCGGTCTCCCTTTAACCGACATCCTACAAAAACAAATCGCAACCGAGCTCACTTGGCAGTAGGCAAACAATAAGCTAAAGCTTTAAAATCACCAATGAAAATCTACGAGCATAGCTGTAGGTAGCCTATATCATAGCTTGTTACATTCATTGTTTTGTAATATCCATGCCATATGGACATTTTGCCAGACGGCTACAGATTATAATTTCAGATTACTTCTGTCGTTGGGTTTCTGTAATTTGCCGCATTTGTCGGTTTGCTTTGATCTCGCGTAACAAAGTATAATAGCCTACTGTAGCTAGCCAAATTAAACATTATTTTTCCAAAATCAATAGAAAAGGTGGTGTAGAATTACAAAATAAATGCATCGTTCTGTCCAAAAACGGAGAACCAATCACTGTAGGCTGATCGACTGATTTATAGCCATTGCCAAACCTTTTCAACTCCACGGCAACTTCAGCAAGAGTGAGCGCTTCAGCTTCAAGAAAGAAAGTTCTTTAACAAAGTTTGCACACCCCGTCGCTTAGCCTAGCACAATTGTTTCCTGCTGATACTTCACATGCACATTCAACATAAAAAAAAGCTAAATCCGATGACTGAGACGAATACTTTACCTTCCGTTTTCGCATAAAGGCAAAACCCTTCCAGGCGACCACTTAACAGGGTGGTCTTATCTGCCCAGGAAGGAACGCACGGAATTCAGCAATATGATGACGTCACGAGGAAACATTTCTTTGCTGCCGAAGGCTTTGGAATAAACGGCGTCAGTGTATCCGACTGCTGATACAGTCTGTAAATGTGACATAAACCATATGAGTGTGTCCCAAGCATAGTTCTATATATGGTCTATGATTCCAAGTTTGTTGGTCTAAAATGTATTTCTTGGCCATATTATTAGATTCACTCACACAGGAAGGAACCAATGATGTGCAACCCCAAACAAACACGACTGTATACAACGTAAATATTTTTTAGAAAGCACAACCTGCTTTATTTTTCTCTCAATGAGATCTTTAACAAGAAAAGGGCAAATATAATCACAATTTGAAAGGATAAACAACAGTAAGGGATAAATAGGCGCGCAGGATCAGCGTCAGAGGAAATCACTGGTCCTTTTTAAACAAAATTAAATATGAAAAAAAAAAAAAAAAAAAAAAGCATCAACAGTAAAATATCCATAGCCGGCCCTTTAAATACAAGTCTACACAGACAAGCTGAAGGGCAGAAGTGTGTGTGTGTGTGTGTGTGTGTGTGTGCGCCAGTACGTTAACGACTGATCACGACTGTGCTGCCATCAAAGCGGCCCCGTGTGCCGAGGCGTGGTGTCGGCGTAGCCTGCACCTGCCAGAGTCACTGCGAAGTGCTTGGGGTGTGGCGCATATGGAAACCAACTAGAAGGCGTTACACATATCCTGCAAAAAACAAAAAAACAAAACAAAACAAAAACTCAAAAGTACACAAGCTGGCCACCATGTTGGAACAAAAGTAACATTTGAACAAATACCATTTTAATATTTGCGAGGATTTTTTTTCTCGTCTTCGCTCTTTCCTTCTGTATATTAGTGAGATAGACGGGAGTGTGGCCCACCCCTGTGTGAGAGATAGACGGGAGTGTGGCAGCCCGTGTGTGGCCCACCCCTGGCTGAGCACACGCACGTAGACCCAGAACGCAGGAGGAACGCAAACTGTTTATCTGTAGTGTAGGTAACACAAAAACAGAGCAGCACTGCAGAAACATCTTTTCCTCTTCAGAAAACAGAAATGACAGAATCCCCTTTCAGAGGTGCTCAATGAGATCCGGTGTAGGACACCTGCTAATGCCTCTGTCTTTCCTAGTCTATCACACGGATGCAACGAGGTGTGCGTGCTTGCGCGCATGTGTGTGTGTGAGAGGGAGGGAGGAAGTGACATAAGCAGCAGGGACTCCCTCGGTTCCCCTGCATCTAAAACGTGGAGTTCTGCGTTTGGACCCTGATTCTGGTTCCAGGTAGGTTGTGTTTATTGCTTGCACCCCATGTCGTTTGTGGAGTGTATCCAGGGAGTTACGCAACACACACCTAAATCACAAACCATACCTTATTACAGCTAAAAAAAAAGAAACGGTAATCAAGACTACAGCCCAGAGAGTGGGAGAAAAAAAAACAAAAAAAAAAAAACAAAGGGAAACGGTGTCCCAAAAACAGCCAGGAAGGACACCTGGGTTGGTTTGTTTAGTGGGATAGAAAAGTGCCAGACCACAGTTTAGATGTGTGAAAGCAAACAACCAAATCAAGCAATATAGAGCAACATGTCCAGTCCATCATTCTCTGGGATCAGTCATCAGACGTCCGACGCCCCCCCGCCCCCCAGGCCTCCCCCCTCCCCTCCCCAGCAAGCTTGGCTTGTCCAGAGAACACACACCATGGCAACACATTGTCCACAGACTTGAAATACACAGCCTTCCATAAAAGGGTAACACGCGTTCACTGGCCTTCAATACATTTGCCATTCCATCAAAACGCACACACCGCATTGCCAGAGAAGCTTCAAGAGGCAACATATCTGCTTTTTTTAAACTTTTCTTTTTTTTTTTTAAACAGCAAAGTCTGCTTGTTTTTACACAATACGCAAGAGAAAGAACAGCATTGAAAAAAATATTTTTTTTTCTTGTTTATATTCTGAGCAGTCTGTCCTGTGGGAACCGAACTGGCGTGTTCACTCCCTCCACACGGACACAGAATAACGTCCTCAAATTTGGTTTGGAAGGATTTTTTTTATTGAATAAAAGGTGTCCTTTAATAGAGCAAGTAGGTGTTGATTATTTAAAAAGTAAAGGAAGAGAGAGAGGGTTAAAACTCCATTCACTGTAACCAGTCATAATGTCAAAAGGAAAACACATGAGACGTTGGTGCCGCGCGGGAGTTCCGCTCCAAGGCAAAGAGGGGGGCGGTGGCGGCAGATGGCATCAGAGTCAGGTGGTTATTCCGGCACGTTCTCTGGCGCCAGCGGCAGGCTCCACTCCAGACGGGAGCCGGTGCGCTCTCGTTTTGGCAAAGGCTTGGAGGAGAGGAGGGACTGCACATGAGGGGAGAGAGAGAGAGCAACAGACAAGACTCGTCTCCCCTTCTGCGGGTTCACGCTTTAATGAAGAGCAACATAGAAAACGCGACTTTTTGCTCCTTTTTTTTTTGTTTTCCTTTTGTCTTGCTTAACATTATTCTTCTCTTGAAATGGACTTTAAATGTTAATAAATAAAAGATGGATTCTTGAGGAGTCTGCTTAGAAATGTCCCAAACTATTGTGTATGTATTTATATATATAATATGTATACATTTATGTATATATATATATATATATATATATATATATATATTTTATTTCTCTATATATATATATATATGATGTTCAGCAATAGTATCCGATTCCTTTTTCCTTTTTTTTGTCTTCGACTTTTCCTGGAGTTGGTGTGGTTTTTCCGTTGGCGCCGCCCTGGTGGCTGTAACAGGCAGGACTGCCCAGAGGAAGAGGAAGAAGGGGGCGATGAGGACGAGTAGGAGAGTGAGACACTGGAGGAGGCGGTGGTGGTGGTGGTGGGGGATCCTCTGTGGTTAGGCCTTGCCCTCCTCCACCTTCACTGCCTGGGGTTTGATGGCTCCGGTGCGGGCGGGTTTGGGTTGACCAGGGGGCAGTGCGGCATCGGGAAGCTTGGTGGGCATCATCGCAGACGGAGACGACTTGCCTTCACCCACCGTTGGCCGGCCGTCCCGTAGCGGCTTATTCTGTGAAGACAAACAGGCACACACACACGCACACACACACACGGCGCATACATATTATAATATGAAAAAAATGCATATTCTAATATGATTAAAAACTGACTTCAAACTGCAACTCTCACACCCACACACACACCTTGCAGTCGTCAGTACAGTGAGAATGGAGAAGGGCTGAATTACCTATCCAGAGAGAGGCTGGCTCACCTTCATGCCGTCCTCGGGCCCCTTGGCGTTGGACTCGGGGGCGGAGGGGGGGCTGGCGTGGGCATGGGGGGGCTCGCGCCCAGGGCTGGGGTAGGGTGGCGAGCGCACGATGACCGGCTTGCTGACGGGCATGACGGGACGCTGGATGGGGTTGGGGAAGGGCCCAGAGGTGGGCGGGCGCATGTGCATCACCATGCTGCCCTGTGGAGTGGGCACCTGCTGACAGCGGCAAGCAAACAAGGTTTACACTCGTTATTTACACTCGTTATCTAGCAAACAAGGTTTACACTCGTTATTTACACTCGTTATCTATCAAACAAGGTTTACACTCGTTATTTACACTCGTTATCTAGCAAACAAGGTTTACACTCGTTATTTACAGTTGTTATCTATCAAACAAGGTTTACACTCGTTATTTACACTCGTTATCTAGCAAACAAGGTTTACACTCGTTATTTACAGTTGTTATCTATCAAACAAGGTTTACACTCGTTATTTACAGTTGTTATCTATCAAACAAGGTTTACACTCGTTATCTAGCAAACAAGGTTTACACTCGTTATCCGGTTTACGCTGGTTATCTAGCAAACAAGGTTTACACTTGTTATCTGGTTTACACTGGTTATCTAGCAAACAAGGTTTACACTCATTATCTGGTTTACGCTGGTTATCTAGAAAACAAGGTTTACACTCGTTATTTACACTGGTTATCTAGCAAACAAGGTTTACACTCGTTATCTGGTTTATGCTGGTTATCTAGAAAACAAGGTTTACACTCGTTATTTACACTGGTTATCTAGCAAACAAGGTTTACACTCGTTATCCACTTATGAAATTAAACAAGGTTTACACTTATCTAGCAAACAAGGTTTACACTCATTATCTGCTTAAGGTTTACACCCGTTATTTACACTCGTTATCTGATTTTGAAATTAAACAAGGTTTACATTTGTTATCTGATTTACACTCCTTATCTAGCAAACAAGGTTTACACTCTTTTTAAAGTATATTTTTTTTGGCCTTTTTATGACTTTAATGATGGTGACCGTGCAGAGTGACAGGAAGCGAATGGGAGAGAGAGCAGGGGTGGGATCCGGAAAGGATCACGGGGCAGGAATCGAACCCGGGTCGCCGGCGTACGGTGCAGGTGCCCCAGCCAGTTGCGCCACAGCTGGGGCCTACACTCTTTATCTGCTTAAGAAATGTCCAAAAATTACAATACTAATTTATTCCTGGCAGTATTTCATCCAATTATGTGTAAATGTGTTTGTATTTTACTGTTTACATTCTACATTGTCACTTAGCGTTACACCATATCCTAACTGCATGCGATGCGAGCATGTGGCGATAAAAATCAGTTTAATGACGTTTTGACAATTGGAATGTCCCCTCAGTGCTTTTCTCTCTATTCTCTTTCTTTTGCTTGTGTTGTTCTGCTATATTGAGAAATAGATAGGGCAAACAGATGGGGCAAATTTAACAGATTCAGTGTGAACAGAAAGCATTCAATGCTTCCCGACAGTCGCTTGTTCGGATGCAGTTATGATGCCCTGTTCTGTGCATGTGCTATATGTAGTTAGGATACCCTGTTCTGTGCTATATGCGGTTAGGATACCCTGTTATGTGCATGTGCTATATGTCTGGTTCCTAAATGGTTCTGTATAAATGCTGAGTGATTGGCGGGCATGTTCAGTGGGCTGTACCTGTGGCTGGTAGTGGGTGGGTAGGGGGCCGACAGCAGGGCCTCCAGGTCCAGATGGTTTCCCACTGGGGCTAGCAGAACCGGGCCTGAAACAACACAACTGGGGTCACAAGCTGGGCCATTAATCACACACACGCACACCCCTCATCCTGTTGCATTCATCTAAATCAATGCTGTCTGTGCCTAAGGCTGGCAGCAAAATGGCCACCCAACTGAGGCCCTTCCCTGTCCGATCACTCCAGAGTGCTGCTACAGACTTAAGGACGAGGATGGGAGTGTATTCTTACTGCTACAAAATATGTCGAATAAAAACGTCTGGAAGATAAAACATGTGTATATAGCGGGATATGTCTGAAAGACACAGGGTTTGTCAGGAACAGAGGGTCCAGCAAACACGGGAAAGACTTTCAGCTCACTCTTCCTGCAATATCAATGACCTGGCAACCATCACGCCACAGCCACTTTCGATACAGGATGGTACTAGCGACGACACACGAATGCTGGTAACTCAATATATAATATAATATAATATAATATAATATATGAGGGATTC